>NC_089275.1:29332158-29639797 GCF_963678975.1 Dysidea avara
TAATAATTCTAGGCTGTTAAGCAGCTACTATACAGGGGCAGCTATTATACGAGCTGTGGTTATTAACCGGTCAAATATAGTAACCTCATTAAGCCTTCAGACTTTAAAGAAATTTTTTTATAGATTTCTATTTCACACTCAAATTGGTAGGTATACACTGTCAAACACTGAGTGTACTGACCCTGTGTGCTATGCAAAAGATAAAAGATATGTATACAGGATTTTATATTGTGTAATTTCTGTTAGAGCTTATAATAAGCACTTGTCTGCTGTGCCACTCAATACATTCCATGTGTCTTCAATTGTCTGGTTGGTCTGTTATTTTAATTTTTTTATATACATACACAGCTCCAACTGAAACTCCACTAAATGTCAGTGTAACTGTTGAGACATCTCGTGATATCACATTGTCATGGGACAGACCTTCACTAGAAGAACAAAATGGCATACTTACTATATACCATGTGATTATCATGGAAACCCAGATACTATATTTAGACAATGGAACAGTAATCTCACAAATGGGAATGAATTTCAACAGAACATATGACATTTCAGAAGGACGTATACAATTGGTCGACATGTTACATCCTCACCACAACTACACTGTTAGAATAGCAGCAGCTACTGCAGCAGGAATAGGTCCCTTTAGTGATCCCATTACTGTGATGACTTTTGAAGATGGTGAGTACTATGTAAATGTTTCATTGTATTTTTAAAAAAAATTAATGGAGTGATCCATGTGTTTAGTTCTGCTACTAAACAGAAGAAACAAGGGACATGACAGTATACTATTTTTGACATAATTAAGGACATCTACAGTTGTTTGTAATCATTAGACCACAGTGACATAAAATACTAAAATGTCATTTGCTATAGATCCCTTGTTTTCATTTCAATAGGGCCCTGTCTTTGGGGTGATACAAAGCATACAATTACCATACCTGGTATCATTGGCAACATATAGTTGTTTAACTGGACAGTAAGTGTTGTTGAGATCTGAAGAGGGTAAAGGTACAACTATAAGCTATGATCTGAATAAGTTATTGAACTTCAAAACACAAGATTTAGTATCCTGAGAGTTCTGTGTTGTGGTGCCAAGGGAAGCGTGGAACCACCACAGGGCCTAAGGATTTCTAGATTCCATAGGACCCTGTGTTTTGAAATCTAACTATTGTCCCACTAAGCAAAAAAATCCTGACTAGTTTGCATATTTTTAATTTTTGCATTGAAATACATAGCATAAGTTGCCAATTATCGGCAGGTACCAACTGTCGGCACTGATAAAGTATAAGGGCTGCGGAGTATATGGAGACTACCAATTTCCACAATGGGCTGTTATACCCTCTAAAACATTTTTTTACAATTGTTTTCATTCAGTGATTATTGTTGTTAAAGCACAATACAAGCTACAAGCTATTCTTGGCCGCCACCTTTGGTTTCACAACCTTTTTCACCCAGGTTTTTTAGGCCGCAGCATTTTTCACAGCTTGACTGTTTTTGTGTGGACTTCACTTCTTTTTGTTCTTTATAAGGCCCCAAAACTAACCTATGGCTGACTTTGAGGTTTGTTTTTACTCACATTTCTTCCTTTCTATGTAGATACAATGATGATTATTGAAGACAGGCTTATAAATGTATTTCATCTCTAATAGAGTGCACTTTTTTGAGGACTTCTAATAGAACATCCATAATATGTTCTAAAACAATCTAGTACTTCTATTAGTAGATATATGAAATTAAAAGCGTTTGATTTATAAGCAGATTTCAACTAGAAATTTCATTTATAAAGCAGAAATTAAGTGAGGTGATCAGCCAAGGTAGTAGTGGTTCAGTGGTTAAGGATGCAGGTGTTAGGTATGGAGGTAACTGATTCAAACTCTGGTAAGATTTTTTCAACATTTTTTGCACACCTTATTTACCCTGTGGTGAGTGCTCTATTAGAGTTCCTCAATCCCGTGATTTTACACTTGATTGGTTTTTGCTTTATAAGTTTGTCGCTGTAACTCTATTGCTATTCAAACTATCAAAAGACACTGCTACGATGATCAGCCTATCTACACACCAATTTTCAAGTTATTTCTATACTCGGTTTACCCTGTAGCCGTGACAGAAGTTTGATCATTTTTATGTGAATTAATGTTTAGTTACGCTACCACTCACCTACTTATGTAGTCTGTTCGTCGGATCTTCATTCTTCACCTCCAGCAATCCATTGATTGAGGAGGGGGTTTGGTAAGTGCTAGGGGCCTCATCTGCCATGGTATATGGCCTATGCAAGGTTATGTAATTCCAGCGGGGCCAAAGTAGGAAGTACTTTTGGTTTATTGATGCTTGGGTAATGAAAGAGTTTAGAGCAGAGAAGCATCTCTGTCCTAAAATCTTTACAATAGAGGCAAACGGGAGAACCTAGTGGATAAGGCAGATATCCTAAGTGAGGCCTCCTTGCTGTCTCAGACTCCTCTAAGGAGAATGGACGAACTGCTTATAGCAGCAGTAGGTGATGTGTTGACCTGCGGGTCACCACTAATTTGTGTCACGTGGCTTTAGCCAGATTGTAACAGCATCAACACCTGTGCGCAGGTGATACAATGGTCAGGGCGTGACCATTGTTCTCAGAGTTGTTAATATCCACTGTTGAGAGTGGCACTGTCTTAAATAGCATCAACATTAATTTTGATAGTAGCGTTGTGGTCCCTCTATGGTGGTTAGCTAGTTGGTACTCTATAGCTGGGTCATGTTTGATAGTGTTCATGACAGCAAGTGTCTTCTGGTAGATGGGAGAGTGTCTCCTGATAGTGACCTGGATGGGAGAGCGTCTCCGGCTAGCAATCTGGTTGGGAGAACGTCTCTAGTTTGTGATTTGAATGGGAGAGCGTCTCCTAATACTGATTTGGATGGGAGAGCATCTTCAGCTAGTGATCTGGTTGAGAGAGTGTCTCTAGTTAGCAATTTGGATGGGGAGACATCTTCTGATACTGATCTGGGTGGGAGAGGCAAGCAGCTGTTAGCAACCCAATTTCCTGATGACACTCTGAACTAGAGGGCCTGTCTGTGACTGCAGGCAGGATAAAAGAGCATCTCTCCTGACAAAAATTTAAATTGCGAGCATCCCTCAATAGCAATCTCTACTTGTGGTAGCAGCTGGCACAGTGAAGGAATCCAGTCAGACCTGCAGCTGAAGAACTCACAACAAAATGCATATAATAACAAATAGTCTTTCATGTAAATGTTTCTGAGTAATTGAATGCAGGCACAGTGAAGTACAGAGTACAACAACATTATGTGTCTACTTGCTCCACTGCTTACACTACAAATGTACATAAGTACCACTATTGACAGTGGAATACTAACTAGAATTGTTATCTGCTGGCATACAATGCCAATTAACATAGAGCACCTGCTTATAGTGAAGTTTGTGAACTGTTCAGTGGGTAGGTACAGGGTGAGGAGATTTCTTACAACAGGTATGAATTACTGCCAACGTGTTCTGCTCACAATGCTGCGCATGCGTTGTTCTTATTAGAGCCCACTGTTGCAAGCTAATATTTTGGATACTTGCATGGCCTACGCTTTACAACATTAACTGTGTTTAATAACTTAAACTTTATTTAATGTTTAGTTACGCTACCACTCACCTACTTATGTGGTCTGTTCCTCAGATCTTCATTCTTCATCTCCAGCAATCCATTGATTGAGGAGGGGGTTTGGTAAGTGCTAGGGGCCTCATTTGCCATTATATGGTCTACGCAAGGTTATGTAATTCCAGCGGGGCCAAGGTAGGAAGTACTTTTGGATTATTGATGCTTGGGTAATGAAAGAGTTTAAGGCAGAGAAGCATCTCTGTCCTAAACTCTTTACAATAGAGGCCATAGGTAGGTCATAATATATATATATATATATATATATATATATATATTGTGATCTACCCCCCCAAGCATCAAGGTTATTTAGACCATGCAATGTGCAGAAATTTGATGGTGACAACATCTAGTAATATGCACGATAAGCTATGCTTGCAACATACAGAAGATGATGTGCAAACCGAGCCACGGTAACATACGAAACAAGCAGTGGAAGTAACATACGTTGGTATACAAACAAGCAATGGTGACGACATACATATTAGGAAGACATAACACACGAGCAAACTAACATGCAACTAACAACACAATGGTGTGTCCCATGCCAATTGCCTAGCAAAATTGTGGAGCACATCCTAACCATAGAACTACAGATATATAACGAAGACACTGTATCATGTACACATTAGAGCAAGCACCATGTTTTGAAATGATTCCTATTGCAGTTGTATAGGTTGAAGTTTCCTTTAATGACAATAAAATGGACTTTTCTTTGTGACTATTATAAGACTCAAGGGTATGGTGTGCAAGAAGCTGACACAACACCGTGAAACTGCTATGCAAAGTTCTAACATGCACCTGGCTGCGTTTCTGCATATAATTTATGATTACTGTTGTTTTTTTTTTAATTTTTATTTAATTTAATTAAATTTTTTTTTGGTACCAAGTTATCTTCATACCACCATTAATGCAGTCACCTTCTAAGGCTGGTGACTAGCTATATATACATGTATGTAGCTAGTTTGCTGATACTTCATTGTATTCTGCATTCTCTAGTTGACTATCCAAGCCCTGCTGATGCTGACTACAAGCCAATAAGCAGCAATGAAGAAACCAATATAGTATGCTGTAGAATACAGAAGTCTATTAATGCATTTAATACACACCTGTGGTTGCATTATTTATTTATTTATTTTAAATTTAATTGCACAAAATAGAATTTTTTGACTTCAAAAGCACAATTAATGTCACTGAATTCAGGTACTTAGTTGTTTTTCTTTTTTTTGAAAGTAGCATCAGTGATTGGTGGCTACACTGTATCTATGTATGAGCTCACTACTAAGCTCACCAGTACAAAGCAACTCTTATTATTTCACACATTACTAGAGGTGTACCGATAGAGAAATTCCGAACTTATCCAGTATAAAGTGATATACTGAGTCAGAACACTGACACCGACACATTATAATAAAGTGTAGCTATACATTTAGATTAGAAGAAACTGGGGAACTTTAACTTGCATAAGATACACTTAGTAAGCAGTTCCAAGTGCTAACAATCACTGACAATGCTTGATTGTCTGTGGTGGTGTGGCCTCAATTAACAGCCCAGACAGTGAGGCACCCACAAAATAAATGCATGCTCCCACCAAGATGAGTCCCCATTAGCTACTCCGTATTTTAATGGCTTGTAATGATGGCTGGTTATTTCAAGCTGTGTTTCTAGTTTATTCATCCCATGGTTGCTTTTTTATAGCTCTCCACTACGATCATTTGTTGTATGGTTGGTAAGTATTGTAACAATGAATGTTTGTTAAGTGCATATTTCTATGGCTTCTCGTAGTATATGCACTTCTTTTCAAGGATATAGAAAACTACTATTTCCTCAGCCTTGTTTGCTGTATAACAGAGGGTACAATGTGGCTTTACCATGGCAAAGACTATTTCGATATGTCATATCGGTTTTGGTGGTTATATTGAGACCAACCGATATTGGTAGAAATCTCCATATTGGCCACTGATACAATATGTATCGGTACATCCCTGCTCATTACATGCACATATATATATATATACAGGGTATGTGGAAACAGTGTGTAAACTTATACTAGTACACCAATTGGTGTTATACTGTTGCTTACCCGATGCAGCATCTCGTCTGAGGCCATTTCGCGATAGTCGGGACATTCAAGTTCCCTCCTGAAGATTCTGATTGATGCACGCCACATGATCTCCCTGCATTTTGTGTGGATTAGGTGGCATCTGACAAACTGGCTATGGCACGAGGTGGAGCTGTTACTAGTCACTGATGTGGCGACGAGTCCAGCAGCGATGGAGCTGTCCCAGGTGACAGTGATACTGTGCGTGGGCCGAGGCAAGCGACCCAGTTCTAGAGACGACCCTGATGGTAGCCACTAGTATTGTAATGTCACATCTTGTCACATTGCCGTCTTGCCCGGAACACCCGTTCCTTGAGGCGGCCCTTCCCCCGACGTGACAAAGCTCTTTGCCTGCTCAATCCAGCAGTTGAACTTCCCAAGGACGACAACCCTCTCCTTCCTCAGCAGGCGAGAACAACGAGTACCCATCTTGAAGACTCAAAGTCACTGCAACTGGCAAGATTTCTTACAACAGGTATGAATTACTGCCAAAGTGTTCTGCTCACGATGCTGCGCATGCGTTGTTCTTATTAGAGCCCACTGTTGCATGCTAATATTTTGGATACTTGCATGGCCTACGCTTCACAACATTAACTGTAATAATAACTTAAACTTTATTAAATGCTCATAACTCCGTGAATATTCCTTAGATTTACAACAAACTTGGTACGTGAATCCACCGTTACATGCTCTTCATTTGTGCCAAAGATCAAGGCAATTGAGTTACATATTTGTATTTTATAGCAATTTTTACAAAGCGTGCAAAAAGAAATCAAAGCCCCCATAGCCTACATACGACATAAGAAGAAAAAACAAAGAAATTAAAATAAAACATTGAACACCCATATCTTGCAAATGGCTGTTGCAAATTTAATCAAATTTGCTGTGTGGCATACCCTACCTGGGGGACAGATATAATGCAAAAATGGCGTGCTTTGGAGAAGGGGCCATGGAGCTATGCATGTTTGAAAAAAAAACTTTTTTCCTGTCAATATACTCACAGTGTGGTCGCCGGCTTTCTTAGCTGGACGACACACTACCGTGTGTCTAGATTTTATTTAATGTCCTGCATTGTTAAATTTTT
Organism: Dysidea avara; assembly: GCF_963678975.1. Taxonomy (NCBI): domain Eukaryota; kingdom Metazoa; phylum Porifera; class Demospongiae; order Dictyoceratida; family Dysideidae; genus Dysidea; species Dysidea avara. The sequence continues at coordinate 29,338,985 of NC_089275.1, forward strand.
GATTTATATTTTATACATAGCACCGGAGCCACCTCAAAACATTGGAGCTTCAGTCATCAATTCTACTACAATAGAGGTCACCTGGGATCCACCCAGTATCACTAATGGGATCCTACGCTATTACACTGTAGTGTATGGTGGTAGTGATGACATGGAGGTGATGGAAGTGAACTCTAGTGATGTGACTGTATTGGTGTCAGGACTGGATCCCTTCACTAATTACATATTTTATGTGTTAGCAGTTACTATAACACCAAGTGAACCTAGTGATAATGTTACTGTGTTAACTGATGAAGCAGGTGAGTGATTAATTAAACTGCATAATTCCTTGCAGCTCTGAAAATTTATCAGTTTTAATATTTCGATGTTTTGTTATCTAGCTCCAAGTGCTCCAGTAAATGTCATATCATATAATATCAGTTCCACATCTATTATGGTAACTTGGCAACCACCAATAGCACTCAATGGTATTGTGAGATCATATCGGGTGGAGTACAGTAGTGGTAGATTTACCCATAATGTTAACACAGCCAGTACCCAAATTATCATCAGTATGTTGGAGAAATTCACAACTTATCTGGTTCAAGTGTTTGCAATGACTGTTGTTGAAGGTGATGGCAGTGAAATAGTTATTGTTACTACTGACGAAGATTGTAAGTTATAAAAGTACCTCAAATTTTGGCTTTATTGGTGTACTCTATTAAGGTTATTATCATTTTGTACTTTGTCATTCTACAGCGCCTGGTCCTCCTGGCAGTCTATTTGTCAATGAAATCAACTCCACAGCAATAATTGTCAGTTGGTCTGAACCAGATGTAACCAATGGAATTATCACTTTATATGAAATCCTATTCTCTGTTGGTAATATGTCTTCTCTTGATGATGATGATAATGTTGCCAGTGTGTCAGTTGATGTGACCACAAACACTTCTTATCAAGTTATTATTGGTGAACTAGATCCCTTCACAATGTATAGTGTGGCTGTAAGGGCATATACTAGAATTGGAGCTGGAGAATTGACTAGCATCTTTAGTATTCTAACTGATCCATACAGTAAGATCATAATGCTATTATAGACTCACTATTTGCCGTGCTGCACAAAGTGATTTAATTAGCTTCTACAAACAAGTATTTGATTATTAAGTAGTGTATGAATGTATTCTGCTGATTTTTTAAAACTTCTAGGTGGAAATTTCAGGTGCAATCTATAGTACATGTAAGCATCTAGAAATTTTAGCCAAATACAGTATGTGTATTCACAAAATGTGGCCTCGTGCAGCAACTGAAAAGTGTAGAATTCATGGAACTAGTTATCTTAAACCCATTCAGCAGGGGTGGCTCCAGGGAGTTTTCTGAGGTTTCCAGAAACTGGTCAGCAAGATTGAGACTCCCCAATGGAGCAGTTATACTGATACTGTTTAATAAAATTCCTTAAACTCAAAGCCAAAGAAAAAAAGATTTTTGATGAATTGGTGTATAATAAAAAACAATAAAAAATCTGCAAAGTTTCTACTGACTGATTGACTGACCGACCGACTGACTGATCAACTAACTCCCTGAATGACTGATTGATGCCTTCAAATGTCAAAAAATGGGTAATGCTGCAGACTTGGTTTTTTGATGTCACTTTAGCATGACAGGCACCTTTTAACTTACCACAGAATAATGAATGTATAAGTCATGAACTTACTTTTGTTTTCCTTTGTGTCCCATTTCTTAATGCTTGCATCGCAAGGTACATATCTAGGTAGAGTTGTTGTAGAAATCAAAAGTGCAGCATTATAATTAAAGCACCTCTGAAAACACTGCTACCATGAATTCTTGCCAGCAGACCAAGATACTCTAATAGAGCATTGATCAACCCTAACAAAACCATCACCAAATTTACCTGTGATTGTTCTGTTAGAGTATCTTAATCTTTCAAGTGACAGTACATTGTGTTATATACTAAAAACATCCCACATAGTAGAAGATTAAGGGCTGTGGTCATGTTGTTCTGTTTTTTTTTGTAGTAAAACTAATACTGTATTTTCTTGGTTAAACACTGCGTCTTCATAGTAGCTGCATTTGAGTGGCGTCATGTTTGTTTTTTAAATAAGGGCTTCAACATTATTTTTGAGCATAGAGTGTGGTCAAATTTGAATAGTCGTTGCATGGATTTTATGAACTAAAGGTAATAAACATCACAGCGTTTAACCAAGTAAATTTGGTAACTATAAATGCAACTGCATAAGTGATTCAAATAAATTTTTGTGGTATCTAAATATGTGCCTGTAAAGAAGGTATTGTACAAAAAATTGTGTCTTCAGAGCAGAGATTTGCCAAAACCCCAAAATGTATATGTCACACATGAGTTTGTTGTGTCGCATAACATGAAGTTTGTACGATATTTCCTTAATCTCTGGCCTTTTACTGTGATAAGGCAGACAATCTGGCAGGCAGACCAGGTTTTGATGATTTAAAAATGATATTGCTGGTTCTGTAAAGGTTTTCTAATGTTAGATTTGACATTAGGACTCTCCAGTGAATGTGGTTTAGCCTTGTAAATTGTTTTTCATACATATGCTGTATATGAAAATTCATTAAATAAGCATGAAATTTGTATAGGATTTGGTACGATATCATGTTCCTGTTACAGGTTCATCCCCACCAGTAGGATTTATGGTGATGGCACTCAATTCAACTACAGTACAGTTATCTTGGCAATATCCTGAGTCACCAAATGGTGAGATCAGAGGTTACTCCATTCTCTATTCATCAATACCAGATAATGAGATGATGATACTAAACATCACCTTAGACACTATTGATGATACTAGTAACCAGACTACTATAGTGTCAGGGTTGACACCATTCACCTACTATGGCTTTCGTGTTAGAGCATTCTCTTTTGGTGACCAAAATGAGCGGCCGAATTTTGTACATATTGGAATGTCCACTGATGAAATAATTGTGAGAACCGATGAAGATGGTAAGATATAAATAAAAACATGACTGTGCTATACTTTACCATTTATTTCACAGTTCCTGAAGCTCCTACAAATGTTTCAGCTATAGCAGTGAGCTCTACAATCATACAATTATCTTGGAGTGCACCTGTTACTGCTAATGGAATTTTACTGAATTACACTGTGATCTTAATCAGCAGTAATGATTTCAGCAGTAATGATAGTTTTGAGATTGTGAATATATATGTATATAGTAATAACACTTTTGGGGACATAATCGCTGGCCTCAATGAAGATACAGAGTACATCTTTGCTATTTATGCTGATACCATTGCAGGCAGTGGTGATATTGCTTTAGACAATGAAAGGACCTTTGAAGACCGTAAGTAGTATAATAATAAATACCTGCATTATTACAAATTGTCAGAAGTGGAAATGTCTTGTGGATGCAGTAAGCTACCATAATTTGCTGGAAACTTTTATGTTTTTATTTTATTTTAAAGTCCACGAGCCTTTTATACAGTATGATAGTAGAGACCACAAAGGTTTGGGCATGGCCCATGAAAAACCATCACCCATAAACCAGCCTCACTTTTCTCTGATGACGATGAAGTAGTATTGATTAACTAAAACTAAGCCTTAACAAGCAGTTTGGCCCAAAATGTCTTCAACAATTTGCTGTGAAATTTTAAACAAAATTTATTAAACAAAAATTTTCTACTGACTGACTGACTGAATAACTAACTGATGCCTTCAGACAAACATAACTTGATAACGGCTAAGGCTATGGGCTTGATTTTTTTCACTTTTCTACATCGCTTCAGCTGGAAATGTGCCTTTTGGCATACCACAGTATATACAATACAATGTATTCTTCATGGACTTACCAGTGTCCTCTATTGTGTCCCATTCATCTTTGCTGATAGCAAAAAGTGTTGATTTGGTGATAGTGTGTGATGTCTTCTCTTCGTAATAGAAATTATCCATATTTTTCATAGTGGCTACTTTGATTGCAGAGGTGTTTTTCGAACAGTTCTTGATTCATAATGCTGTGTAACAGGTTGAACATAGCTGACAACGAAGTGTAATGAATACTTCACTTTTGGATGATAATTGATAGCTGGGAACATGCGGTGCCATTTTTTTCTTTTGATGCAGTATGTGTGGGTTCACCAGTCATAATAATCTTATTTTACAAAAGAAGTAAGTACAGTACATAATTATTTTAGAATTTTCAACTAGAGTGGGGACCATAGCAGATCAACAAAAAGTACTGAAACAAGCTGGAGTAGTGCACGATATTAAATCACAGTAAAGCAATGTTATATCCCTACTGTGCTCAATGGAAATGCACAGTAGGGATATGACACTTTTTATTGTTTTACTGTGACTTAATATCATGCACTACTCCAGCTTGTTTCATTACTTTTTATCATGTACTATGGTCCCTACTCTAGTTGAAAATTCCAATTTCTTGTCTATAATCATTTTGCAGTTTGCTGACATCTGCAAAATGAGCATAGCCTTTCCACCTTGAATCATTTGCAATATATGTGACCAGATTTTATAAAACTGATCCAAATCGCACATCAGGCAAAATCAACCCACCAGTGGATAGCCACACTATTGTGCTATTAGTTTTGACACTCGGTACTACTCAAGCTACTTGAGGCTGGATTTAACAGACATCTTTTCTGGGTGGTGTAGAGATCTCGCATGGCAGTATCTGGCCTTGTGAAGCACTTTTTTATTTCAATCACTTATACTTTATCGTAAAATCCCTACTTTTCTTTGAAAAAAGTACATGTAAATATATCACATACTGTAGTTGACATACACAAGTAATTCAATTGTGCTTATGTCATGTTGGCTGTGAATCAAGACACATGGTGCACCATGTAGTTGCCCTAGAAACACCAGGGTGTTTTGCTTTAAAAATGCAATTTCTGTTTTGTGCTATTAACCGTGTTAAAGCAATTTTTTTCTACAAGTAAAGCCTCTGCAATTGCTGGTGGTTTCCTGCCATAGTAAATGTAATGCCTAAACTATATTCTTGAACTGCACCACAACCACTGGAATTGTTCCATTTTGTATGGCTTCAATTCAAGTAGCGAATATGCTTTTAATTAGGTAGCTAATTGTGAAACTTATTAAGTTTTACTGCTCCTTTGATTATCCAAACCTGTATTATCCAAATATTTGGTTTTCCAAACAGCAGAGATGACTGTTCTATTAGAGTATTTATCTAAGATGTATGTTATGTTAGAGTATAAATAAATGAATGGTCTTTGATTATCTGAACATGTCTTGGTCCCAAGGAGGTTGGATAATTGATGGAGTACTGTATACAGTTTTGATGAAAGCCGTTTCCCTTATGTAGTGTTGTTAAACTACAGTAATTATGTTATTGGCACCACATGTTTAAGTATGTTTCAAATTATATGTGACCGGATTTGCGAAAAGGGGTCTTCCACACACATACAATTCTATGAACTTGGAAGATCATAACTCTGTGATTTAAAAGTACAAAGTTCTGAAATTTTCTCCCTATAATAAGCCATGTTGGTACTCATTGCTGACCAACTTTTAAGTCGATAGTCTTTTCCATTCTAAAGTTATGAATCGTCAAAGTTAGTAAATTGGATGTGTGTGGAAGACCCCTTTTCGCAAATCAGGTAACATATGTTCTTAATATTGATAGCCAAAGGAATGGCTAGCCAAAGTTTCTGGAATTCTTTCAGAAAATTGAATACTACTGTTAGCTTCCATCACTCTGTATAGCATGACACCATTAAACTTGGACAGTTACCCATGTGTGACAGTTAATATAAACTAACATGGAAAGAGCTTTACAGTAAAAATATTTAATAACTCATACATTTCCATGTTGACAAGAGCTGCATCAAGCCCTCTGACCACTCATACAACTGTCACAGAAGTTTGGAAAAGCTAATAATGTGTTGTTGTTGTATTGTCACCCTACTTTACATTAAACAGTATGATTGCTTTGTAATCGTATATTATTACTATATACAGGTCCATCTTCACCTCCACAAAATATTACTACTATGGTGATCAGTTCAACATCAATATCTGTGTTTTGGGATCCACCTCCTTTTGATGATCAAAATGGTGTTATCACCGGCTATAGAGTGATTGTTGCTAATCTAAATCGAACCAATGTTTCTAGCACCACTGATGTCACCAGAACTAGTTTCACTGCACTGAACCTGGAAGAATTTGAAGCATATGGCATACAAGTAGCTGCCATGACTGCTATTGGATTGGGTCCATTTAGTGATACAGTTAGAAACCAAACTCTTGAAGATGGTGCGTAAAGCATGAAATGTTTGTGTATATGTGTTGTAAACGCATACATACGTACTTATGTATGTAAGCTTGTTTCTTGTTTTTAGTTCCTTCTTTGGCACCTCAGAGTGTACTGGTTAATGTTGCATCTTCTCAGAGTATACAATTGTCATGGAACCCACCAGTAACTGGGGAACAAAATGGGATTCTGCTTCAATACCATGTGATTGTCATAGAAACCCAGATACTATATTTAGACAATGGAACAGTAATCTCACAAATGGGAATGAATTTCAACAGAACATATAATGTTTCAGAAGGACGTACACAATTGATTGACATGTTACATCCTAGTTACAACTACACTGTTAGAATAGCAGCAGCTACTGTAGTAGGAATAGGTCCATTTAGTGATCCCATTACTGTGATGACACTGGAGGATGGTGAGTTGCATACGGTATATGATAGTACTGTATAGTAGGATTTATGATGTTTTTGACTTTCCTATGCTATTATGACCAATTACAGGTACCACAGCACATTATGGCATGTTTTCCTATACAAACCACCCTTCTACCGCGTCGAGCTCTATAAACAATACCACAAATGGTGACAATACATAGACGCTACACTTGAAATAACAGTGCAAACATCACCAGTACATAGGCTTTGACACAAATACTACTCTTTGGGGGAATGAAGATAACCAAGGTGGGATAGTTGGGCAAAATAGGTAGTGTGTATTACCATTGTCATACGATAGCATAATATTCATCAACAACAATATCAGTCACAGCAAATGTCGGTCGCCATTAGTATCGGTCGCAGCGCACTTGACATACGTGTAGTAAATATACAAAACATTGATCACAAGACAACAGTTGCAACAATCACTGCATTCATACACCACAGCCAGTTACAACAAATATCGGTTGCAAGAAGTATCAGTCAATACAACGTGCATACAGGACAAACATCAGTACAAGACATTGGATGCAATCCAACATTGGTCACCACAAGCACCACATACCTATGCCACAACAGTTGCAACAAATGTCAGTCGCAACAAGTATCAGTCGCAACAAATGCAATATTCATACAGAACACACATCCCATACAGAACAAACATTGATTGCCACAAAACATTTGCCACAACAAATGCGACGACTACTACATTATGTAAGGCAAGCATATACCCACAACAGTACTTGTAACATAAACAGTCACCACAACTTATGCTGTGGCTATGCCTATGAACACCATGGCAAGTGAATGAACATGACAATGATAAAACGTACGCCTTTGGGTTAAACTGGTTTAGTCTTATTGGCATGGCAAGCAATTTTGCACCCAATTTCCCCAAAGTTTTGGCTGCTCCAATCCTGAATCTATGTGTACAATAAAGGTCTGGATAGTAGCTGGCATCTCGCAATAGGCATTTTGAAATAGAGGATAGTTGGGTTCTTATCAAGGGAAAGAATTGCCCAGCTGAGAATAGTGGCCCATACTGACTTTCCCTAGGGGTCATTGCTACGTATTTACGTAAAACCTTGACTGGGCAAATAGATGTTCCTGTGGAAGTGATGTGCAATGTGTGACCTTTGCGAAAGGGGTAAATCTTGGATTGTCCTATTGTCACAGAAATATCTTGAGTGGTGAATGAAATATCTGTCCATTGCAGTCCTGTAAACTCGCTTGCTCTAAGGAAGCCGTAGAATGCAAGAGTAAAAACAGACCAAAGGAGGCATTGTTCACAGAGAGAAAGGTTAGTACATCTCAGGCTTTGTTTCAGTATATGAAGTGTGTCGGTGGTAATGGGTAGCCGATGGTGAGGGGATTCGCATTGTAGTCTTCGTATACCTCTGATTAATAGGTGAAGGGGTTCACTAGAGGTAGGATCAGCATAGCCCAATTCTAAGTGGTCAGTCGTATGCCAGCTAGATAGACTTCGATGGTTTTGTAGGATACTCGTGTTGCTAGTTAAGTACAAAAGAATTGAAGTTTTAGCGTGGAGGTTGGGTATAGCGTGATATCATACATAGTGCAAAAGTTTAGGAATGATGTTACTCCTGATTGGTAGGTACGTATGTCCTGTTGAGGTGGTTACCCTAAGATAAACAAGTTGTTGAAAGGTTGAATGAAGGATGGGGTTGGCCATGCAGGGATGTGATCTGGCATTAGATGAGCTGTTGGTGCTAGTACTTGGAATCGTTGAGTCTGGAAGCGAGCTAAGGCTTCAGCTATATGATTGTTGGTACTGGTAATATGTGTGATTACAATATTAAGATGATGATGTGCAGCCTGATAGTACAGCATGCACAACAATGACATGGTCTCCGTCTCTCGTGTGGAGCCCTTTCACCAGATGTCAACCACTGATTCGTTGTCACAGTGGAATAAAATCTTCTGCTTGGTCCACAGGTGTCCCCATGTGTGGACAGCACAAACAATAGCATAGAACTCTTTCCAGAGGATAGCCATTCTGCTTTGGGCTGATGTCCATCTACCTTGCAGCCAACGGTCGTTCCAGAAGGGACCCCAACCATGTGAGCCTGATGCATTAGTAAAAAGTTGCACGTCAGAACTGGAAGTCCAGTGTGTGTTGAGGATAAGGGATGTACCAGACCAATGTGGAAGGAAATCTTGCTACCAGGCCAAATCATATTTGGCCTCCAGTGTAATTGGCAAGTGATGGTGAGGGTGCTGAACAGTCATACTAAGGTCAATTAATCGGCACAGCAATATGCATCCAGCAGGGACTACCTTACAGACAAATGACAATTTCCCAATTAGTGAGAGAAGTTGGCGCTTCGTACATGTACGTTTCTTTGATGATCTAATGAGTTGCAGTTTCTCCAGGATAGAGGCTTTGTGATCATCGTCAATGCTGGTTGTCATTGTGGTTGTGTCAATAACTATACCCAAGAATATTAGCTTTGTTGTAGGTGGCACTACTTTCTTGGGTTTAATTGGTGCATTGATACGCTGGCAGAGCTGGAGCATGGAGTCCACATTTTGTTGACATTCTACAGATTCAGGTGGGCCCACCATAGGAACATCATCAAGGTAATGAAGGACATAGTGCACATTGTAGTTGTTCTAGAAAATCCAATGGATTGCTGATGCAAGGTGGTTAAAGATGAATGGTGCAGATCTCAAGCCAAATGGAAGACAGGTGTCTACATAGTAGTAACCGTGCCGGCATATTCCCAGCAGGTTCCAGTCAGTAGGGCGGACAGGTAAAAGTCTGAAGGTATTTTTCAGATCGATCTTACTAAGTAGGGTGCCTGGTCCTAGGTTGTTGACTACAGCATATGCGTCATCGACTGTGCAGTAGGTGAGTGTGTATGTAGTTGGATCTATAAAATCATTAATGCTGTAGCCTAAAGGTGCTGATAAATGATAAATCATTCTCCACCTCCCGTCGTGCTTTGGTACTATGCCCAAGCCTGAGCAGTGTAGGTTTGGTAAGGAAGGGATCAAGAACAGGCCTAATATGCGATGATTAGCACACTCTGAGTGGAGAGGGTTATCCAAAATGGATGAGTCAGTGAAAGAAGATTGTAAGTTGTGAGCTGTGTGTGCAAATTGTGGGCTGGTATAACCTATGTTGCACCCTTGTCAAAGATCTGATAAAAGCAGCTGAACAAAAGCTTTGTCTGGGTGATAGCTTAGTTCTCACTTGAGAACAAGTGGTCATAATGGGATGCATGGACCCCAAGTCTCAGGTGCCGGTAGTTGGATGCCTAGGGTGGAGTAAGAACACTTTGGGTGTGGCCCTCTGCATCATTCGCAGACATGACGGAACCTGCATTAATTTCTCTGGCAGGAGCCACTGTTGTAGTCTCGACACAATTGTATTTGTGGGAGGTGAGTGGTGGGGTTGTTTGAGTGGGGGGTTGGGATAATCACTTGGGGCATATGTAAGGTGCTTGGGTGGGTTTCAGTGCTGGGTAGCTGTCTAACAGAAGGACTTGGAGATGCACTAGCACAAAAGGGACACCATTCCGGTAAATGATACATGCTGCCACAGTGAGGGCAGTGCTATTGTTCTGGCTGCTGTTTTGGGATGGATAAGCAGTCGATGTAGAGTTCAACATGACAAAGGTCCCAAGGTAAGGTTAGGTAACTGGCTGCCAGAATACGGAATTTTATATCATATGTCATCCAAGCATTAAGGTATATAGTGAAGTTGGCTGACTTGATGATTGTTTGGTAGCCGGATAACTCTAGTTCCCGGGATGGTTTGGCCGAAAGCAAAATGGAGGCATAAACATTCCAAGTGGCCATCCATAAGCAAAAGGAATTAATCTTACGGGTGTGGGCTGGGGTGGGTGCAAGTTGTAGTTTGCCACTCTGGGTTGACATCTGTACCATGAAGGTTTGTGAGCTTGAATGCTGAAAGGACGGGCAATCGTGTACAGAGAACATGGTGTAGGGGAGCAAGCTGTTGAAGTCTATGTCCTCACCTCTGAGGATCTTGAGGTGATGCTCAGGGGAGGGAGAGAATGTTGATGTGTTGCATGAAGAGTTGACCCTGCTGTGCATGTAGGTGGGTTGACCATGGGTACAGACCGATGGGTCAGTGGTTCAGGCGCCCCAAGAATTGACGCCTCGGAAAGTTGATCATCTTGTACTACAGGTGTTGCAGAAAGTTGAAGCTGGGACAATATCGGTTGAAGAAGTGAAGTTGTTGTAGTTGTGGATCTAGGATTAGCAAATGTAGTGGGTGAGTGTTGATTTGTTCACGTAGGGATTAATGGTGGTGGTTGGTGTTGAGAGTTCGCCGCCTGAGGGAGTGAACCATCCTGTGCACCACCGAAGTTTTTTTGGCTGGAAAGTGCTTGCAGTAATAGGCTTGTGAGTTGCTGAGGAGGGAGCTGCTGTGGCCTTAGCGCAAGTGTCTCAGCTGCATTAGCAGGTGTGTAGGTGTGTGAAGATCCCTTCCAACAGTTCCATCAGTAGAGGATGTGGAGGATGGTGTAGATGGAACCACAAGAGTGTGATCACTGTCCTTGAGGGAATCATAAAGAAGCTTGGACAGGACGGATTTATTTCCGGTATGTGGTAAACTATGTGACTTCAGTGTTTCTCGAAGTGAGATCACAGAGAGGCTGTGGAGTTGTTGAAGGGTTGCCAAATGCTGGGTAGATGGATTGATAGAGTTAAATCTGGATGAATCAGCTGACGCGTCCTCGCTAGATGATGAGGTTGTGTTACTCCTGCTGGTATGTGGCATGTTCGTTACTGAGTCAGTGAAAATATTAGAATGGTTGATGGACGCATGGAGGAAGGTAGGAATTGATGATCATAGTTATAGCAGTACTTGGAGTTAATGAATGCTGTAGCTACCTAAGTATGGTTTCAGCTGAGACAAATCGCTGTGCAGTTTGAGCTGAAAGTTCATAAGTATATGAACAGTTACACATTGTAATACAAAATAGGTAGCTAGCTAGGACAAATCAATGACTTTGCTGTTTATATAATGAGTTGTACAACAGTTGGATGGATTGAGGTAGCTACTAGTTGAATCAGCTTCACGACAATGTTAAGCAGTGGCTTTCAAGTAAATTTGTGATGCCAGGGTAACTAGCTAACTTCTGCTTCTGGTAATGACGTTTGAAGAGATGTTGTAAGGCAGCAGCTCCATTGAGCACCAAACAGCAATGTAGTTACAAAGAACAGTAAGAGTGCATAATACCTGACCTGAAGCTATATAAGAGTGATCTAAATTTGTTTATAACAGCTATTCATACTAGAGTATGACAGATGGTCAAAATGAGTGTATATGTATGTGATATCCATGCAGCCAACAGTTCTCCCCCCACACAAATTAGCTTGTTAACTTGTATTTTGTTGCAAACTACATTAAATGTTATTTAAAAACCAGCCTTTCTATCTCCACTACCACAATGGTGTTGATTCAGGGTAGTATGTGATGGCTTCATTGCTGCAGATGCTGCCATATTAAAATCTTTAATTTAGTGGAGTTTGACTGAGGCTACAGGTAGCAGCCAAGGTGGCAGCTGGCTTAGTTCAGTGAAATAAGCTAACCAGTAATTTTGTTATCAATCCTTTTAAAATTTATCATTGTGAAGTTTAGTTACACAGTAAGTAACTTTCACACACATTCACTGTGATGTAGTAATTGACAACATCTATTGTGTGTAATAGTAATAATGTAAACTTTAATACACAGTTCCAACCGAGGTTCCACTAAATCATGCAGTCAGCATTCAGTCATCTCGTAGTATCACATTATCTTGGGATCCACCTTCAATAGAAGAACAAAATGGATTACTTCTTGAATACCATGTAATTGTCATGGAAACCCAGATACTATATTTAGACAATGGAACAGTAATCTTACAAATGGGAACAAATTTCAACAGAACATATAATGTTTCAGAAGGACGTATACAGTTGGTTGACATGTTACATCCTAGTTACAACTACACTGTTAGAATAGCAGCAGCTACTGTAGTAGGAATAGGTCCATTTAGTGATCCCATTACTGTGATGACACTGGAGGATGGTGAGTGCATGAAGGTGACTGCAAACTGTAGCAGTCTTTCAGTAACTACGGTAATGCTCAAATGCAATGTCATCTCACGAAAGTGAAAATGATAGAAAACTCACTATTAAAGGGTGTGGCACCAGTTTTACTTGTTAATATTCATCCCATTTCATTTGGGATGAATACTCAGAAGTGAGTTGACATTGCATTTTAGCACTATTGTTATTACAACACTGTTATTGGAAACTTTTGTTCTTCTATCATACAGTACAATAGTACTGTATAGTAGGGATTGGTAAGAAATCATATGGTTTCGTGGATTTTCGCACCTTAAAAAAACGGCCTTACAATAAGTTTTACCCGAAAAGACCACCTGGAATACATTAGTACTGCTGTAATGATGCTGTACCTTGGGTAAATGAATGAAAAGTCAAATGTTTTGATGTACAGTGAGTTTTTATAAATTCAAATTCACATGGATTTCATCTGCCTGCCTGCCTGCCTGCCTGCTGTAATACCCGGTTGCGCTAGATGTATGGCTCCAGAAATTTCAGACAGGTGGTCTCATTTCAAGATGCTAGCCAAATATAGGCATTAAAGTGTGTCTCACTTTAGCAAGTAGTCGTCTAATCTTGTTTCCTTACTTTTTACTGCTGGATCATTTCTCATTTCAGCTGTAACATTTTTGAGCTTGTTTACTTACTTTTTGTAGCATGTATATTATACCAATCCCTACTTCCTTTTAAAATTTTTTAAATAGCTAGTATATTATTGATTGAATATGCAAAAGCCCGACATAATTGATTGAGCCAAATTTATAAACAGGGGTTACTACTGCTATTCATATCAGAAAACATTTAATATTATTATGCTTCATGGATAAAGATACTGTGATAGAGTAGTCACTCACTCTAATATAACAGTCAGTTCTTGGGCACTATCTTGATAATGAAAGCATAAGTTTAAGCATAAGCAGGCTTAGCATCATAGTAAGCTTTTTAAAGGCAAAAGTCTTTCATTTTATTTTACATAGTGTTTGCTAACAGGAAACACATGTTTCTTAGATCAGGTAGTGTATTATTTCAGGTGAAACTGAGCTTGTAAGGAATTCATTTTAACTCTTTGGTGTTTCCAGATAATTGTGGTATGTATAAAAACTTTTAAATGAACTTTTGCATTACAGTATTATGTGTACTTAATTAAACTGTTATGTTCTTACTCTATGTAATTTGAGTTGGTTTTACTGTATTAACTGTGAATTCCATGCACAGCTCCAGCTGAAGTTCCATTGAGTGTCAGTGTGTCTGTTCAGTCACCTCGTAGTATCATGTCGTCATGGGAACCACCTTCATTAGAAGAACAAAATGGACTACTTGTTCAATATCATGTGATTGTCATGGAAACCCAGATACTATACTTAGGCAATGGAACAGTAATCTCACAAATGGGGCCTAATTTCAACAGAACATATGATGTTTCAGAAGGACGTACACAATTGATTGACATGTTACATCCTAGTTACAACTACACTGTTAGAATAGCAGCAGCTACTGTAGTAGGAATAGGTCCATTTAGTAATCCCATTACTGTGATGACACCGGAGGACAGTAAGTGTTCTGTGTGTTACAACAGTATAGTGCTCAAATTCAATTTTGCACTTGCTCATAATTATTGTTTTCTGGAGTTGTGAGTTGACTTGTGCAATTTATAGGTGGAACATTAGGCAAGTCATCCCGGCATGGCACTCAAGATTAACCTGTGATTTTTGCTTTAGTGAGAACACAGACCAAGACACAGGAATGAGAAAATCACTAGAGTGACAAACATGAATATAAATACTAAAGTGTGAAATAGCAACATGGCCAAATTTGACAAAACGTCAATGCACGTTTATTGTAAAGACTGTGTGATCATTTTATTGTAACTTTCTAGCAGGGCTGCCAAGAGAAATCAGGGGGACTGGGGCAGTAGAACAATTGCCCTCCCTCCCTCTATACAGAGCGTAGCAATAGTACGGCTATAGGTGGATAATGAATACTGTGCATGCTAGGGGAGTTTGAGAGCATACCACTCAGAAATATACTAATGCGGAGATGCAATCTAGACTAGAGGTATTTATATTAGTTGATTTTATTTATCCATCACACTGAGACCAGACACAATATATTATACAATATTTATAGCATTTGTCGGACAAAAATAAGTACAATTTGGGAAGGAAACATGGAGCTATTTATGCATGAAAATAGTGTTTTCTTTCTTCCTGTAAAAAATCATACTTATGGTGTGACATGCCAGCTTCTTGGCTGTGTAATACACTACCATGTGTCTTAATCAAGCAACAGTATCTTATTGTATTGTAATTGTTCATCCCACAGCTCCAACTGAAATTCCACAAAACATCAGAGCAACTATTCAGTCATCTCGTAGTATCACATTGTTATGGGAACCACCTTCACTAGAAGAGCAAAATGGACTACTTGTTCAATACCATGTAATTGTCACGGAAACTCAGATACTATATTTAGACAATGGAACACTAGACTCACCAATGGGAGATAATTTCAACAGAACATATGAAATTTCAGAAGGACGTATACAGTTGATTGACTTGTTACATCCTAGTTACAACTACACTGTTAGAATAGCAGCAGCTACTGTAGTAGGAATAGGTCCATTTAGTAATCCCATTACTGTGATGACACTGGAGGATGGTGAGTACTACATATTACCATTAATCCATTTATTTTTGTTTACTATAGTTGCGTATATAATTTTATTGTATGGCTAGGTACCTTGAACATTAAAATTGACAATTGGGAGTGTACTCAATCAGTGAATAGATAACATAGAATATGCACATATTATTACTTGAATGAGAAATGATCAATATAATATGATTAGTGGTATGTCCAAAAATTTTTTGATGGTGAATGATTATTATGAATCCCATACAAAAGTATAGGTAACAAATGTAGCTCAGCTTATAACTCACCACATGAACTATAGGCGGGGCTCCTCCTTTCAGTTACTCTGTTATACATGTAAAGGGATCTATTCCTTTGGAGAAACTCTTGTAACTGGTCTACTTTTTGTGATTCACACTTTCCATGCATACCTACAATATATTTGTTTACCGTTGTGACGTAAGAAAACATCACATTTTTATTACAATGTTTTTGGTCATAAAGTTAGTGCATATCCTCTATTTTGTGGTTTTGCTCTTCAACCTTGTTGCTACGTATTTTTACTACTGCTAATAAGGATGTGAAAAGCTGCTAATATTATATTCAACCATATCTGTAAGATGCTGAGACATGGCTGTACATTAAAACTCTGTTTTATTGTAGCCAAAGCAATGTTCTGCTAAAGCAAGTAATAATATTATAATAGCCATGATTTAAAGCAACTGTTTTCATGACTGTTTCTGTAGTACATGCACATGATCATGGATAGTGGTGTGGGTGGCAGGTAGGTGAATGGTTAACTCCAACATTAACTCTCACAGTGCCACCTGACCCACTCACATTGAAATATGTACATGCACGAACATCTAGGCAACTGCCCAAGTGTCTTTGATAGCCTCATGTTCTAACTGGCCAGTGCTATTCCAAGGCGCCATAGTGTTCCCAGTGGCTGCTATGCATGAATGTGTACCCACACCAATACACTACACATTTGCATTACAGCTATACTACTAATTTGCACAGTCTGCTTTTTATGAGTGGATTTATAAAGATGGTGAAAAAACAACAACACTAGTGCAACATGTACAATAAATGAGTGTAATGAAGTACAAGATTCAATACTCTCTGTTACAATGTCTGTGTTATTAGCATGTTGCTACGAATTTTAAGTGATTTAGACTGCAGTTATCCGAAAATTTTGGCATGCGAGGACACTATGAATTTACTTTTCTTTGTTATGTATTTTTAATTACAGTACTATAGCTGTACAAACTTTTGTATGGAAATATATGTGCTTGGTTTGCAGTTCACCAAACCAGAAAATAAAAATACAGTGTACTTAATATAGCTAGATTGATGTTCACTTCACTGAAGATACATCGTGCTTTGCTTGCTTGCTTTGCATGATTTACATTGCCTATAAAATATTTGTAAAAAGAAAACATGTAATTTTGTGTTTTTGTCTCATGTAACAGTTCCCACAGAAGTGCCAGTGAATTTTGTTGCTGCTGTTGAGACATCTCGTAGTATTATGTTGTCATGGGAACCACCTTCACTAGAAGAACAAAATGGACTACTTGTTCAATATCATGTGATTGTCATGGAAACCCAGATACTATATTTAGACAATGGAACAGTAATCTCACAAATGGGAATGAATTTCAACAGAATATATAATGTTTCAGAAGGACGTACACAATTGATTGACATGTTACATCCTAGTTACAACTACACTGTTAGGATAGCAGCAGCTACTGTAGTAGGAATAGGTCCATTTAGTAATCCCATTACTGTGATGACACTGGAGGATGGTGAGTTGCATACCTTTTCACTTATTTCTGAGTATTTGTTTTTGATGTTCCTATTATCATGTATATCTTTGCTATCTTTAAAGTGATTTAACAGCATATACTTTGAATTTTAACTGTTTTATGAAGAGGCATGGTACATTCGACCACATATGCACATGCAAAACACCAAAAGTATAATAAGTCACAAAGATACCAGTTGTGAAATGAATCACACTGTAAGTGATCTCTGTACAGCAGTCCTGTAGAGAGTAAGACATCTTTTGTAAACAGTTAGCTCCATTGGTTGTTTGAGCCGGTTTTTACTGAAATTTACACAAGTTTACACTTAACTTTACTGTAGCCGGTATTATGTAAATATAAAACAACATAGTAGAGTTTTGTATTTTATATATAGCAAGCATTTAGATGCTACTGTATATGGTTACTATGTACAGTAGTTTGGTGTTTAGCAAAGTTAGCATGACATGATTTGGTGATTAAACTAGTAGTCATTTGGTGGTCAGTGCATTAATACCAATAGAGTAATCAGGTATGATTCTCCTATATACCAGGCTACACCCTTGGCCAAGTGGGCAGAGTGATTACGAATAAGATACAAAACTTATAAAGGCCATATAGAGTCTGTACTAAACTTCTGGGCAGGTAAGCTTTGGTTTAAGATGGTTACTACATACCGGTTTGAAATACTGGTGAAGCAAGTTTATAAGGATGCGATGAAGGCCTTACCCAAAGGGCTCTACAGATGTCAAACAACCAAAAAACAACACAGCTGGCCTCCTAGGCTACCAGGTATAACGAATTCCTTCAAGTTGAAAAGGGGGCATGCCAGTACATACACAAATGAAAATGAAGCACAGCTTTGAGGCTTTTCCTGGAGAATTTGCATAAGAAAATGTTATAGACGAACTATAAAACAGTTAAGAAGATACTTCTGTGCATTATTAGTGGGTTACAGCACATTGTACTGGTGTCACATTTTCCCAATCCAATACAAGGGTCATCAATGTGCTATAGATAAGGATTATACATTACATATATGATTGCTCTTGAGATGAAATTCTGCATAATTATGTGTATGCTTGTAACCAACTTCATTTTGCTAAACCATAGTTCCAACAGAAGTCCCATTAAATGCCAGTGTATCAATTGCGTCATCTCGTGGTATCATGTTGGAGTGGAAATCACCTTCACTAGAAGAACAAAATGGACTACTTGTTCAATACCATGTGATTGTCATGGAAACCCAGATACTATATTTAGACAATGGAACAGTAATCTCTCAAATGGGAATGAATTTCAACAGAACATATGATGTTTCAGAAGGACGTACACAATTGATTGACATGTTACATCCTAGTTACAACTACACTGTTAGAATAGCAGCAGCTACTGTAGTAGGAATAGGACCATTTAGTGATCTTATTACTGTGATGACACTGGAGGATGGTGAGTTTGTGTGTTTGTGCATATTTAGATTTTTTTAAACAATCAATCTCTATAGATGTAGTAGCTATATACAGTACTGCCCAGAGGTAACATTACACTCGTGAGCAGTTGACACTCGTATAACCAATTTTCATCTCACTGGCATGTGTGTGCTAACTAACTCACCATGTGTAGCTATGACACGTGAGCTCCCTCGGGTGGCTGCTCCAGTAACCGCATGCCTTCACACATGATGTATTCCAGTCGTGCATCATGTTGAGTCATGGCCTGGATTTGAGCACTCACAAGGATTGTAACGTTACCTCTGGGCGGTACTGTACACAAATTGCTAAATCCAAATTTAAGAGAAATGTTGTACAGTAGCTATCACCTTTTATTTTGAGGATTGGTAAGCACATGCATGAATTTCTTACCAATTTATCACCTTTCTGAACATTCCTGCACAAATACCTAAATGATGAGTCTACCACTGTGCTAAATAGAAATCTATGGGATAAGCATCACTCTAGTGGTCATTATAGGTGGAATGGCTAGACAGACAATAACTAGGATTTAAAAATTAATGGAGCAGGATAACAATTAAAAGTTTGAGTTGTAGAGGTGTTAGCTGCTTAGAGTCTAAAAATACAGCAAAATCCACACAAAATCTTTGGTTTGGCTGTACTATTCTATCCATCTGTGTACAGCCACTGTTTCCCTTGAGCCAAATCCTTACCGATGTCAGAAGAAACCATTTCACCTCCCAGGAAGGTTGCTCCCTAATCCAGCCACATGTAGTTTTGAGTAATGGAGAGGCTTAAAATCATTGTGTCTTAAACTTATTAATAATAAAATTGAAGTAGGGATTCAGGTGATACAAGTAATGAAACAAGATAATATGGATGTGGGGAAAACCCCTGGACATTATTATTGAGTAATAAATTCCCACTTAATTATGTATTAGTATAATACTACCTCAAATTAGTAATTTTTACAAGGCTGCTATGTTGGGGTGAATACACCTAACTCCTGCATTGATCTCAAGTGATCCCATGATAGAGGTGTCCTAAATGATCAGGCATGGTCACTATACCACCATTTATTACAGCAAAACTAATTACTTTAATGGTGTAAGTGTCATATTCTGCTTTCACTGGAGAAAATGATTATTATATAAGAAATTTAGTCTGTAGGCATGTGATTTTATCCACAGTGCAATAATATTATACTCTAATAGAATAGTCAGTCATTGTATAACCAAGCCTATTCCACAAACTCGTTAGCCTATTTAATTTGGATGCATAAATCAATTTAGCAAATTCTATTGAACTTTAATTGCATTTAAAGCAATTTTGTAGTAAATGTTAAGCTAAATGAGATATCTATTGAGCATGATTACTGTAATTTACGAGTACTGTAGCATAATTTATGAGCACTGCAGCATATCATGATAGGCAGAAAAATAAACATAATAATGTTGGTCCTACTCTACATTATGTGTACTTTAAGTAACCAACCACTAACTACTATACACTTACTCCTATACTAAAATCTTCAACTCTTGTGAATGCTTTAATCATACATGGAGCTTTCGTAAAGTATTCCCGAAAACACATGATATTTTGAAAACTTCGGCCCACACATGTCATACTAAAGACAACATTGTTGTATCAAGGAGTAAACTCCCACATCAATGTACTAGTGATTTCCATAATGCTTGAACTTCCTTCCATATTATCGAATGTCCATACTGTTTACAGCTGAAAATGATCAACCTAGGCCCGGAAAATTATGCTCAAGATGTTACCTATTATGCTTTTCAGCAGCAGTGACGTAGCCAGACTTTTCGCCATGCCTGGGCAATGGGTGGGCAAGCAATTTCCCATGCAACACACGTACACATGCCCATCTTCATATGGACATCAATATAACATTTTTAAAATGCATTATGTATCATCCTACACTACTGTATGCAAGATGACTAATATCAACCTAATAGAAGCGAACGCCTAGCTAGCTATTGGCCTTCTAACATATTACATACATCTAGCTACATGTGTCTTAATACCAGACTACAAAGATTCTTGAATTAAAGCACGAGGCGCTCTATCACGTGATGACTATGCTCTGCCACTACAGTTGTTAGCCTAGAAAAGTGGAAACAAAAAGAAAAGAATTGCTGACTGAACAAGTACTCCATACCATTTGAACTGAGCAGTATCCACACAGATAGATGGGTGCTAATTTCACAAATACCTTTAGACTGCTTTGCCTCCCGAGTTTTGACCACACCAATAGCTACCGTGGACACTTAATCCAAATGTAAACCGTCCAGCCCACTATAGTGAAACCAATTCTTTGTCCTTCACTCCTTGCCACAATGTGCGCGGTTTTTTGTAATCATGTGATCTTGCTTCTATTTATTGCCTCCTCTATTTGTGCACAATCAAGTTCTCGTAGGGAAAATCCCTTGGATAACCCCATCTCTGTTTAGCAAAAAATGAAGGAAACCATCGGCGAAAATGGCACGGTGAGTGTTGTATAAGTTGTGCAGTGACTAGTTAAATAACTTTAGCAAAATCTCGAGCTATCCAGCCCACGTCTTTATAATTACTCTAGGAGCTGATGGTGGGGCAAAGAAGTCTGATGCCCGGGCAATGCCCTGGCTTGCCCGGGTTTGGCTACGCCACTGTTCAGCAGTGCTCGAAAATTAAGCCTATTATGGTCAAATTAAAATCAAGGTTATGTTCGAGAAATGACTATTTTCGTAAAGCACATGTTTCCTGACTGCTGTATTAGAGTAAATGACTGCTCTATTAGAGTATATCAATCTTATTTGTACAAAGTGTGAATAATCAACCAAGAAATGGTTAAGTAAGTTATTTACTTGGTAATAATGCATATTGGCTGTGATCATTTGCTTTCTTTCAGGCACACACATTGCGCATTTTAATTAAAATTTCAAATATCATCCCTATTAAGCTAGCATATGCTAGCATTATGCTTGATACTTTTGGTTACCTATTATGCTTTAAATTATGCCAACATGATCGGCCGGGACCTAGATCAGTCTAGATATACTGTCATAGACCAGCACTTGAAGATATTTGAGATGCTCATGTAGACACTTGCCAAATGCAATATTATTGGCCAAAGGGTGCCTGAAGCACTTAACAACTGGTTGGGTTTTTTTTACTCTTTTGGAATCTTGTAGCAAGTTACTGCTTTATAGCTCACTACAATTTAATGACATTTATAGTCTGGATGAGATATAGGTGGCTTCCATTATAGTTACTTCTACTGTACAGTATACTAATGTATGTTTTATATAATAATCTTTTTAAGTTGTGCGACAAGTTATATATAGTAGCTAGAAATCTTTATAACTGTCTATTTGCATTGCAACTTCAGTCAGTTGGCTCAATCCAGTAACATATTTAAAGAGGATTATTTTTGTTCTGTTTTTTAACACAGTTCCCACTGAAACTCCACTGAACATAATGTTGACAGTTCAGTCATCTCGTAGTATCTTCTTGTCATGGGAACCACCTTCACTAGAAGAACAAAATGGACTGCTTGATCAATATCACGTGATTGTCATGGAAACCCAGATACTATATTTAAGCAATGGAACAATATTCTCACAAATGGGAATGAATTTCAACAGAACATATAATGTTTCAGAAGGACGTACACAATTGATTGACATGTTACATCCTAGTTACAACTACACTGTTAGAATAGCGGCAGCTACTGTAGTAGGAATAGGTCCATTTATTGATCCCATTACTGTGATGACACTGGAGGATGGTGAGTGTTTGTACTTTGTATGAAGTGACTTTGCTTGCTAACGTTCTTATGTACGTATTACTACATACTGTGTGTACTTTGTGCTATAATTGTAATCTGGAAACATGTTGCCATGAATCCCACAAGTTATAGTTTTTACACAATATCTGACTCTGTATTTGAGAAGGAAGGAAGTATTATTTACGGAAAAAGATCATCAGTAATTCTTTCATCACCATAACATAAACAAGCATGTATGTATCTCAGAAACCCATTCATGTACACAGATAATTTTGAACTCTACATGCATTGACAAGCAAACATGATGATACTCATGCTAGGCAATGATTGGGTAAAATCAGGCCCAAAATTCCTGCAGAGTGATCCAAAAACCCTTCCAACAAGTTTTCTGTGTGGTATATTAAAACTTATTTATTTAACTAAATTTTCTGCAACTGACTAAGTATTTATAACTCCAGCTTAGTTGTGGTTAAGACTGCAGGCTTGATTTCTTCACTGCTTGATATTGCTTCATTCCAAGAAGTGCTTTTTTGCCAACTGTATCAGCTACAATGCTTGCATCATAGACTTATGTTTATCCTCCTTTGTGTCCCATTTCTTTCTCTGCTACCATATAGGTGTTGATTTTTGGTAACTGGTAACACATCATGCCTTCAGTGCTATAATTTCCATATTGTGACTGGATTGATTGCAGAGGAGCATATACTGTACTTGTACTGTTTTCATACGTATGTAGTGCTGTATGGCAGGTGGAACATACTAAAGCAGAATAGCCACTTTGCTATTCAATAATATTTTTTTTGATAGTCGTGGTGCACAGATTCAGTTGTAATTTCTGTAATGACTAGATTTCTTGTTATTCTTTATAATGCTGTATAATGGGTACAACATATCATAGCTGAAACAAAATGGAATGTGATTCAGTTATTTATAGCCTGAGTGTACATTCCCTTGCTCAATTCAGTCTTAAATGTGTCTGGGTCATTCTTCCTTTGTTGTATAGTGTCACTGGTTCATCAGTGATATGTAATAGTTAGACTTCAGACCACAGGGGTCTAAGTAATTTAGTAACCCGATGGCCCTGTGTCGTGGCGCCTGAGCGAAGCGAAGGCGCTACTACAGGGCCATCGGGTTACTAAATTACTTAGACCCCTGTGGTCTGAAGTCTAAGTTATTTAGACCCTTTATGTAGTTGTTGTACCTTAACATTGTTGACAGCTGCTTGTAACAGAGAAATGTAGCGTTCATTAGTAGAAACAAGCCATTACTCCACCCGTTACCGTTTAAAATAAATTTTCAGGTGGCGATGCGTTGCCAACGCTACCAGTCCGGGTGCGCGTAATAAACATGAAAAGGGTCTAAGTAAACATGAAAGGGTCTAAGTAAACATGAAAAGGGTCTAAGTAACTTAGACACCTCCAAAATCCACCAAATTCACCACCAAAAGGGTCTAAGTTATTATAAAAGTAAACAACAAACATAAGGAAAATATTTAAAATTTAAAATTTGAGTAAAAGAGATCATAGAAGTAAAAAAGCATTGAAACAAGGGAGCTCATCTATACCTGCAGTTATACTAGTGGATAATTAATACCTACAGCAGGCTGTATATGACTAAAGTAGATTGTATGTCTACTAGTATGGCTACAAGTGTAGATAATCTCCCTTATCCTATTGCTCTATATATATATGTGTGATCCATACTCAAATGTAAAATTCTAATTTATCATTGTACTTTTTTATGCATTTTATCAGAAAAACACAAGAATACTGTTAACGTACATCAATGGTTATCTAACCTTTGGTCATCAATGTACATTATACTCACACCACACACACACACACGCACACACACACGCACACATGCACACACATGCGCACATGCACACACACATGCACACCTTGGACCTTGATCTTGGAACCATCTCTCCAACTGGCTGGCTGATGAGCTGGCAAAATCCGGCATTAGCAGTATTTAATAAATCACCTGTACACAACCAGCTGTGATAAAACACGAGAGCCATCCAGTGGTTGATTCTCTAGTTGAAGAATCTACATCAGATCAGAGGTGACCACGTAGTTATACATTTGTGTTGAGTTATACCTTGCTTCTTCTAAAAGACCTTTAGCAGGTCTGATAGTGAAAAGAGTTAGGTCTAGAGTGTGGTGAAGCTAACAAATTCTCTTCTCCTCCATTAATTAATTGCTTCCATAAATCACGATTTTGAGCTTGCTGGTACCATAAACAGTCATTGATTGAAAAACTCTTCAAGTCCTGTCCAACTTTATCTCACCACCGTAGTTTTACACCATGAGCTGGTTGTGTCCTTGGGAACCATCCAAATAGAATCCTCTTTGGTATGCGATCATCAGGCATGCATGTCACATGTCCCAGCCATTTAAGTCCACTCAAACATAACAGAAAACTAACAGACTCTTGCATACCAAAATGTTCAGCCGATTGAGCAGTGGAGATGTGCTCTGCCCACTGTACAACACATCCAATACCCATAATGCATTTAATACAGCAACGATGAAAGGTCTCTAACTTCTTCACAAGTAGCTGAGTGGGAGCCCAGGTCTTTGCACTGTACAAAAGGATACCAAATACTACAGATTGATGAACAAGTCGTTAGGTTTCTATACTAAGATCACAGGCCTTAAACCATGGAATTGCAAAACTCAATAAAAACCTTTGAAGCCAGTGCAATTTGACAATTACCCTCGTCAGTCATTCTATCATATACCTCTATAAGTGACCCCAAACACTTATATTCCTACACTACCGCCACCTACTTCCAATGAAGATACATCTTCAGCTGTAAGATTCACACCAGCAACAAGCAACTTCGTGTCTGGTATACTAAGAGTCAAACCAAACTCTACTGTGGCTTTCTCAAATATCCTAGCTCCTATAACCATATCAGCCCTAGAAGAACAAAATTAGTCTTGGCTACATCATCTGCGAACAAGCACTCAGCAATGACAAATGATGATGGTCTTCTGGTACGCAAGTTTCCCACCTACCTTGTACATTATCTCAATCCCTACTGAATCACAATGACTTAGCCAATACTGTACTTCAAAATACAAGATGAAAAAAATTGTAGTCCTCACTGAGTCCAATTTTTGCACCTGGAAAAATGGTGCTTACTCTCTGCCTACTGCAACAGTAGCAACTATCCCATCATGAAATGAACAAACCAAATCTATCCAACAGTCAGGCACACCATATTTCCGCAAAGTACACCACAGTGCCTTTCTTGGTACAGAATCATAAGCTTTGCGAAGATCGACACATGCACATGCACACACACACACACACACACACACACACACACACACACACACACACACACACACACACACACACACACACACACACACACACACACACACACACACACACACACACACACACACACACACACACACACACACACACACACACACACACACACACACACACACACACACACACACGCACACTCAAACATATACCAACTACTTGATAATATTCCCTACTGTTTTAGTGGACCAAACCATGGCTATCTCTTCTCTTGTAGATGTGTTGTTTGACACTTGTGATGTTAGTTTATAAAGTGTGTGTGCTAACATTTTCTATTCCCTTTAGCTCCTAGTTCACCTCTCAATGTTCTTGTATCATCCATTAATGCCACTGCTGTTGATATTACATGGGAAGAACCTGTTGTACATAATGGAATTATCCGAAGTTATACAATTACAATTTTAATTAATAATAATCCTGTGTTAAGTGTTACTCACACTGACACTTCAGTATTAAGAACTACTATCTATGGACTAACTCACAACACAAATTATACAGTTAATATTAGTGCTGTAACTGTTGAACCAGGAGATGCTGCATCATTGTCATTCACTACTCCATCATGTAAGTGTGTTATTGTGTTGATGTGTTATGTAATGTACTGTTTTGATTAGTACCATCACTACCATTGAATGTGATTGTTACTACTGGTGGAATGTTACGAACACTTGTTGTAGACTGGGAATCACCCAGTAATCCAGGGGGTATAATAACAACATACATGGTGACCTATAATGACATCACAATTAGTACTAATGGAAATGACACAATGTACACTATTATGGGACTGGATCCATTCACTATCTACCCTATCAGTGTGACAGCATGTAATGATAATGGTTGTGGTAACCTAACTGATGTGATTGGAACTACAGAAGAGGAAGGTACTCTAATTATGTCTTATTAATTAATCCTTTGGTATATATGTATAAATTAACTCCTACACAGACTCTTTGTGTGTATAGGTTTATCTAGTTTATATTGTGTAGCTCATGTGTGTTGGTATCTGAAGCTAGATTTCAATGCATGGTGGCACTCTTTTCTACACAGTTAACATTGGGCTTATCTACTTTCAACTCTATCAATCTGGCATTTAAGTGCTGGCATAGCTGACACACACCACCTGGGGCAGTACAAACAGTGAATCTCCATTATTTAAACACCTGTGTGCCACTTCAATCATGAAGTGTTTAGAAAGTGGGATAAATGGAGCCAATCCATTTATGTACAAAGTTCCATTCAGCTATGGTGATCTAATAAAACATAATATGCTTTATAATAGAATATACAGTAATGCAGTAGATTTTTATCCCCATTCTTATTGGATGTGTGACCCTATAAATTCAGGGTGAAAAAGTTGCAAAATCAATGGTGGTGGCCACAAAGTAACTACAATGATATTAATGCAAATGGTTTTTATGATCATACCACTATAATTAAAATCAACATCATTTGTTGCCACTTCTTGGCTGTCAACTTTGATTTCATAATTGTGATCCAGTCTGGAAAAGTCGGTCTTATCGCCTATTTAAAAGTATTAAGAAATGCTGGTTTAAGTATTTAGTGTATTGTAGCCTGTCAATGGCTGAAGCTACATGTACCAAATTCTCGTACATTTTACACCAATTCCTTAACGTCCGGAGCATCCACTGTGCAAGTAACCAACAACAAAGTTTCCCGCTGTTTTAGATAGTTTTTAAACCGAGGTTGACTGTATCAGGCAGGCTGCAAAAGGGGTGGGAGGCAGGGGGGCTGGAAGGCAGGAAAGATGGTGTTCAAACATCGACAAGGAAGGCATAGGGATGAATTAGGCCAGGTTTTGGGCCATTGAGGTCTCAAAATTTGCTAAAATGAAAGGAAATTCACAGCAGAGTTACTTATTCAACACCACAGAGCTGTGCAGCCGCATACAGTCATCCCCAGGCTGACCAGAGCTCCATTAAGTCCCCACACTGCACATACAGATTGCCACTGGTCTTGGGAAAAGCAACCAGCAAAACCAGGCCACTCAAGTCTAGCTGATTTTGATTGTGGAATTAGATAGTTTATTCATGTAGCTTTGTGTCTTGCATGAAAAATTGAATCTGCTGACATGGGCGATAACACTGATTTTCTTAGACTTAGTCACAATTATCCTTTTAACCCTGGTATTTTTTTAGAATAGGTGCACTCTTTTTCATACCCAGGCTGTTTTTTATCAATATTACTTCTTTTTGTAGTTGTAATCTCCATGCAAATCCAGGATTTTGTTCTTTCTACTTGTCTTTTTTTCTTTACTATACAGCTATATTACCAACAATCAGCTATTCATTTGTGTGAATGCTTTTTTTTCTATTTGAATCATTTTGTCACTTATAAATTATTACATTCTATTGGGTTGAAGCATTATGTAACTAAACACTCTACAAGATGACTACTTGTAACTTATCTACTGGGTAATATGTAATGTAGCTAAACTCTCTACAGGATGACTAGTTAGTACTGTACAGGGTGACTAGTAATGTGGCTGAGCTCTCTATAGGGTGACTTGTTACAGTATGGAGCTGAACGCTCTAAAGAGCAACTTGTTTATAGCTAAACACTCTACAGATTGACTTGTTGTGTAGCTGAAGTGCTTACAGGATCACATATTATATAAATATCTACAGGGTGACTTGTTGTATAGTTGAACAGGATACGGGGTGATTTGTAATCTAGATGAGGGGGACATTTATGTGGTTGAACTCGCTACAGGGTGACTGACTTGTGTTGCTGTTTTTCAAGTAAAGAGTATAGCTACAAACAAGTCATCCTGTAAATATTATCTAATCCAAAACAGCCAAGCTGTAAAAAAAGTGTGCGGCCCTGAATAAGGCTATAGTGTAAAAAGATGTGAAATCCAAAGTGGCGGCCAAGAAATGGCTGTGATGGTAGGTTAATGGTAAAAATTTTAATAACGACAATTCAGGTGAGTTTTGGTGCCGCTTGGTCAATTGGCACAAAATTCACCTGAATTATCGTTATTAAAATTTTTACCATTAACCTACCATCACAGCCATTTCTTAGCCGCCACCTTGGATTTCACATCTTTTTTCACTATAGCCTTATTGAGGGCCACACACTTTTTTTACAGCTTGGCTGTTTTGGATTAGATTTCACTTCTTTTTGTATTTGTATACCCCAAAGCCGGCCTATGGCCTGCTTTGGGACTTTTTTAACCTATCTTTTTTTCTTTACCACAGGAAGAAGAAAAGATGAAGCAGATGTACCTTAAATATTTCTGATTTTATCAGTAAATGTACAAATTATATATATAATACATATATTTATTACAGAACTGTCCATGGTGGTTTCTTTGTAACTGAACACTCTTCAAGGTAACTTCTTCTAGCTGATCTCTCTACAGGGTGATTTGTTTGTAGCTGAACTATCAACAAGGTAACTTCTTCTAGCTGTTCTCTCTACAGGGTGATTTATTTGTAGCTGAATTCTGTACAGGTGATTTTTTGCTGCTGAGCTCTTTACAGAAGGGTTTCTTTGTAGCTGAACTCTCTACAAGGTGACTTCTTCTAACTGATCTCTCTACAGGGAGATTTGTTTGTAGCTGAACTCTCTACAGGTGATTTGTTTGCAGCTGAACTCCCTACATGGTGGTTTCTTTGTAGCCGAACTCTCTACAGGTGATTTGTTTGCAGCTGAACTCTCCACATGATTGTTTCTTTAAATTTGTAGCTGAACTTTCTACAAGGTAACTTCTTCTAGCTGATCTCTCTACAGGGTGATTTGTTTGTAGCTGAACTATCTACAAGATAACTTGATCTCTCTACAGGGTGATTTGTTTGTAGCTGAATTCTGTACAGGTGATTTGTTTGCAGCTGAGCTCTTTACAGAATGGTTTCTTTGTAGCTGAACTCTCTACAAGGTAACTTCTTCTAGCTGATGTCTCTACCGGTTCACTAGTTTGTAAATGAATTCTCTACATGGTGGTTTCTTTGTAACTGAACTCTCTACGAGGTAACTTCTTCTAGCTGATCTTTCTATAGGGTGATTTGTTTGTAGTGGAATTCTGTATAGGTGATTTTTTTTGCAGCTGAGCTCCTTACAGAATGGTTTCTTTGTAGCTGAACTCTTTACCAGGTAACTTCTTCTAGCTGATGTCTCTACAGGGTCACTAGTTTGTAAATGAATTCTCTACATGGTGGTTTCTTTGTAACCGAACTCTCTACAAGGATACTTCTCCTAGCTGATCTCTCTACAGGGAGATTTGTTTGTAGCTGAACTCTCTACATGATGGTTTCATTGTAGCTGAACTCTCTACAAGGTAACTTCTTCTAGCTGATCTCTCTACAGGGCGATTTTTTTGTAGCTGAACTCTCTACATTGTGGTTTCTTTGTAGCTGAACTCTACAAGGTGATTTCTTCTAGCTGAATTATCTCTTTCTATAGTTGCATGAATTCCCTACAAGGTAACTTCTTCTAGCTGATCTCTCTACAGGGTGAATTGTTTGTGGCTGATCTCTCTACAGGGTGACTTGTTTGTAGCTGATCTCTATACAGGTTACTTGTTTCTAGCTGATCTCTTGAATTCTCTTCAGGTGACTGCTCTATTAGGATGACTGCTCTATTAGAGTATCTCGATCTCGCACTTGCTACACCAAGTTGGATTTCGTGTTATAACTCCGTGGCTTTAAGTCTGATTCTTCTACACCATTGAAGAGCCTTTCTAAGATGATAACTCCATCTGTACAGCGATTTTCAAAGCATTACCCCAAGCGGTTTATCTGGTAGGCGTGGCAAGCAGTTGTTTTTTATTAGCTAATCTCGATTGCATAATTGTTGCACACTGTTGTTTTTTTTGTTGTATCTCCCTGGTTTTTAGCTCGATTTCTTTCAAACCACAAAAGGTTTGAGGTTTAATAGTTAACCTAATCACCCACCGATTTTCAGCTTCTTCCCATACGCGGTTTACCCTGTAGGCGTGACAACATATTGGTGTTATTTTTCGTGAATAATCGCTCATAACTCTTTTCCTGTTTATCGTATTCCAGCCAAAGTTGGTACCGAGATGCGCCTTTATACCCCCCTTCTGTGTGCCAAATTTCAAGGCGATCGGATATGGCGTTCGCGTTTTATAGCGGTTTTTGTAAGTGTGCGAAAAGAGGAAGAAAAATAAGAAAGAAAAACGAAGAAACTAAGCCAATTTTTGAAGTCGAATATCTCCGGAACGCGTGAAGCGATTTCGCTCAAAATTTGAATGTGGGGTGCTGAAGTTGGAGGGAGTGTCCACAGCAAAAATCGTCTTGTTTCATCAAGGCAGCACAGAGCTACGGAGGTGCGAAAATTGTGTTTTCTTTCTTCCTGTCAATATACTCACGGGTTTTACGCGCCGGCTTCTTGTGCCGCACGACACACTACTGTGTGTCTTGATCTAATCCAAAACAGCCAAGCTGTAAAAAAACAGTGCCTCCCTCAAAAAGGCTATGGTGAAAAATGATGTGAAATCCAAGATGGTGGCCAAGAAATGGCTGTGATGGTAGGTTAATGGTAAAAATTTTAATAACGACAATTCAGGTGAATTTTTGTGCAGCTTGGTCTTGGCAAAAAATTCACCTGAATTGTTGTTATTAAATTTTTTACCATTAACCTACCATCACAGCCATTTCTTGGCCGCCACCTTGGATTTCACATTTTTTCACCATAGCCTTTTTGAGGGCCGCACTGTTTTTTTACTGCTTGGCTGTTTTGGATCAGATTTCATTTCTTTTTGTATTTGTATACCACAATAGGCCGGCTTTGGGACTTTTTAAACCTGTCTTCTTTTTCTTTACCACAGGAAGAAGAAAAGATGAAGCAGATGTACTTTACATATTTCTGATTTTATCATTAAATGTACAAATTATAATACATATATTTATTGCAGAACTCTCCATGGTGGTTTCTTTGTAACTGAACACTCTATAAGGTGACTTCTTCTTGCTGCCCTCTCTACAGGGTGAATTGTTAGTAGCTGAACAATCTACAAGGTAACTTCTTCTGCTGATCTCTATACATGGTGATTTGTTTGTAGCTGAATTCTGTGCAGGTGATTTGTTTGCAACTGAGCTCTTTATAGAATGGTTTCTTTGTAGCTTGACTCTCTACAAAGTAACTTCTTCTAACTGATCTTTCTACAGGGCAATTTGTTTGTGGCTGAATTTTCTACAGGGTGATTTCTTTGAAGCTGAACTCTCTACATGGTGGTTTCTTTGTAACTGAACTCTCTCTACAAGGTAATTTCTTCTAGCTGATCTCTCTACAGGGTGATTTGTTTGTAGCTGAACTCTCTACAGGTGATTTCTTTGCAGCTGAACTCTCTACATGATGGTTTCTTTGTAGCTGAACTCTCTACATGATGGTTTCTTTGAAGCAGAACTCTCCACAAGGTAACTTCTTCTAGCTGATCTCTCTACAGGGAGATTTGTTTGTAGCTGAACTCTCTACAGGTGATTTGTTTGCAGCTGAACTCTCTACATGATGGTTTCTTTGTAGCTGAATTCTGTACAAGGTAATTTATTTTAGCTGATGTCTCTACAAGGTTACTAGTTTGTAGCTGAACTAACTACATGACGCCTTCTTTGTAACTGAACTCTCTACAACGCGACTCCTTCTAGCTGATCTTTCTACAGGGTGATTTGTTTGTAGCTGAACTCTCTACAAGGAAACTTCTTCTAGCTGATCTCTCTACAGGGAGATTTGTTTGTAGCTGAACTCTCTACATGTGATTTGTTTGCAGCTGAACTCTCTACATGATAGTTTCCTTGTATCTGAACTCTCTACATGGTGACTCCTTCTAGCTGATCTTTCTACAGGGTGATTTGTTTGTAGCTGAACTCTCTACAAGGAAACTTCTTCTAGCTGATCTCTCTACAGAGAGATTTGCTTGTAGCTGAACTCTCTACATGTGATTTGTTTGCAGTTGAACTCTCTACATGATAGTTTCTCTGTAGCTGAACTCTCTATAAGGTAACTTCTTTTAGCTGATGTCTCTACAAGGTCACTAGTTTGTAGCTGAACTTTCTACATGATGGTTTCTTTGTAACTGAACTCTCTGCAATGTGACTTCTTCTAGCTGATCTCTCTACAGGGTGATTTGTTTGTAGCTGAACTCTCTACAAGGAAATTTCTTCTTGCTGATCTCTCTACAGGGAGATTTGTTTATAGCTGAACTCTCTACAGGTGATTTGTTTGTAGCTAAACTCTCTACATGATAGTTTCTTTGTAGCTGAACTCTCTACAAGGTAACTTCTTCTATTGATCTCTCTACAGGGAAATTTGTTTGTAGTTGAACTCTCTACATGGTAGTTTCTTTGTAGCTGAACTCTACAAGGTGATTTCTTCTAGCTCAACTATCCCTTTGCATAGTTGCATGAACTCCCTATAAGGTAAATTTTCTAGCTGATCTCTCTACAGGATGAATTGTTTGTAGCTGATCTCTCTACAGGGTGACTTGTTTCTAGGTGATCTCTATACAGGTTACTTGTTTCTAGCTGATCTCTTGAATTCTCTTCAGGGTGACTGTTCTATTAGGATGACTGCTCTATTAGAGTATCTCGATCTCGCACTTGCTGCACCAAGTTGGATTTCGTGTTATAACTCCGTGGCTTTAAGTTTGATTCTTCTACACCACTGAAGAGCCTTTCTAAGATGATTACTCCTTCTATACAGCGATTTTCAAAGCATTCCCCCTAGCGGTTTATCTGGTAAGCGTGGCAAGTAGTGGTTTTTTATTGGCTAATCTCGATTGCATAATTGTTACACACTGTTGGTTTTTTCATTGTATCTTCCTGGTTTTTAGCTCGATTTCTTTCGAACCACAAAAGGTTTGAGGTTCAATAGTTAACCTATTCACCCACCGATTTTCAGCTTCTTCCCATACGCGGTTTACGCTGTAGGCGTGACAACATATTGGTGTTATTTTTCATGAATAATCGATCATAACTCTTTTCCTGTTTATCGTATCCTAGCCAAAGTTGGTACAAAGATGCGCCTTTATACTCCCCTTCTGTGTGCCAAATTTCAAGGCAATCGGATATAGCATTCGCGTTTTATAGCAGTTTTTGTAAGTGTGCGAAAAGAGGAAGAAACATAAGAAAAAAAGACGAAGAAACTAAGCCAATTTTTGAAGTCGCATATCTCGGGAACGCTTGAAGCGATTTCGCTCTAATTTGGAATGTGGAGTGCTGAAGGTGGAGGGAGTGTCCATAGCAAAAATCGTCTTGTTTCATCAAGGCAGCACTGAGCTACAGAGGTGCGAAAATTGCGTTTTCTTTCTTCCTGTCAATATACTCACGGGTGTTACGCGCCGGCTTCTTGGGCCGCACGACATACTACCGTGTGTCTTGATCTAAACCAAAACAGCCAAGCTGTAAAAAAGAGTGCGGCCCCCAAAAGGCCAAGGTGGAAAAACAATGTGAAATCCAAGGTGGCAACCAAGAAATGGCTGTGATGATAGGTTAATGGCAAAAATTTAAAGTACGAAAATTCAGGTGAATTTGTGTTGCCTCCTCCACTAGGATTCGGCACCAAATTCACCTGAATTTTTGTAATTAAAATTTTTCCATTAACATACCATCACAGCCATTTCTTGGCTGCCACCTTGGATTTCACATCTTTTTTCACCTTGGCCTTTTTGGGGGCCGCACTCTTTTTTTACAGCTTGGCTGTTTTGGTTTAGATATCACAACTTTTTGTATTGTAAGCCACAAAGCTGACCATAAACTGGCCTTGGTGCTTCCTTTTAACTTTTTTTCTTTCTTTACTACAGGAATTGTGGAACAAAGGAAGTAACTGTGTGCATACCTTTTGTCTGATGAAATATTTGTATAATTATTTAACAATGAATGATGATTATCGCATACTGTAGTTAACAAGGTGACTTCTAACAAAACTGAACTGTAGCTGAAATTCTAATTGTTTCTAGCTGAACTCTCTACAGGATGATTTGTTTCTAGCTGAACTCTCTACAGGGTGATTTATTTCCAGCTGAACTCTCTACATGGTGATTTCTTTGTAGCTGAACTCTCTGCAAGGTGACTTGTTCTAGCTGAACTCTCTACAGGGTGGCTGAACTCTCTACAGGGTGATTTGTTTGCAGCCGAACTCTCTACAAGATGATTTGTTTCTAGCTGATCTCTCTATAGTGTAACCTGATTGTAGCTGAACTCTCTACAGGTTGATTTCTTTGTAGCTGATCTCTCTACAGGGTGACTTGTTTCTAGATGATCTCTGGATGACTTGTTTCTAGCTGGTCTCTCTACAGGGTGACTTTTTTCTAGATGATCTCTGGATGACTTGTTTCCAGCTGATCTCTCTACAGGGTGACTTTTTTCTAGCTGATCTCTGGATGACTTGTTTCTAGCCGATCTCTCTACATGGTGACTTGTTTCTAGCTGAACTCTCTATAGGGTTATCTGTTTGTAATTGAACTCTCTACAGGATGGCTTCTTTGTAGCTGACCTCTCTACAGGGTGACTTGTTTCTAGCTGATCTCTCTACAGGGTGATCTGAACTCTCTACAGGGTGATTTGTTTGCAGCTGAACTATTTATATGATGGTTTCTTAGTAGCTGAACTCTCTACAAGGTAACTTCTTCTAGCTGGTCTCTCTACAGGGTGACTTGTTTTTAGCTGAACTATCTGCAGGGTGATTTGTTTGTAGTTGAACTCTCTACAAGGTGATCCTTCTAGCTGATCTCTCTACAGGATGACTTTTTCTAACTGAACTCTCTACAGAGTGATCTGTTCATAGCTGAACTCTCTACATGGTGGTTTCTTTGTAACTGTAAAACTGAACTCTCTATAAGGTGATGTCTTGTAGCTGATCTCTCTACTGGATGACTTGTTTGTAGCTGATCTCTTTATAGAGAGAGAAACCATCATTGGTGAACAAAAAAAATGACAGTGTACAAAAGAACTATAGCTAATTAAGTGAGTGAGTGAGTCCTCAGACACACACTACCACAGAGAAGGCAATAGAATGCCCACAAGTAGGTGTGGCAAGGAAAAAAAAACTAGTTTCAGCAACACACACAAAAAATGTAATTACAATAAATAATAGAGTTGACAACCAGTGTTGGGAGTAATGCGTTACTTATGTAATATGTTTTGTAATATTATTACTTTTGTGGTAATTAAGTAATATAATGAAATACGCTATAAAAACAGGTAATATAACTCAAGTTACTTTACTTACAAATGTAATATGTTACCTAAGTAGTATAGTTACTGTAACGAATCTAATATTACATAATATTATTACTACAAGTAACGAAGTTACTAATCTCAGTAGTAATCCACTGAGTAATGCCTAGCCACAATGAAGTAATGAAGCCTACTGAACGAAGCTTATTCACCAGCTTCTTATATAATTGTGACCTGATCTGCAAAAAAGGGACATAATTGCACAAGCCTAAATTTACAGTACAAAGCATTGAATATATTGGGTGAAATACTTGAGTGTTATTGAAAAAATTCCGTAAATTTTTAAAACCCCTCTTTCTTAGTGAAGGAAGGGACTAACAATAAAATCCTAGATATAATCGTATTCGCCTGCTCAAGAGGAGTTCGAAATTCTTTGTTTCGTTGCAGTAGACTCAAGGATACGTAAGTTATGAGCATTTGTTTATGTCATGTCAAAGCAATCATACGCAATCGATTTTTCTTCACGAATTTCGCCTTTTTATGCAGTGAAGAAGACCGCGTAAAACAGGGGCGTAGCTAGCCAGAAGGTGATGGAGGGGCAGGCATGCCCCCACGAAACACTCAAAATCATTTATGATTGCAAAAAGGCTAATGACCCAATGGTGGGCTAGCCAACATACGGTGTTGTATTATTACAGCTGAAATAACTAGCTACGTAACTATTTCAGTACTGACTGCTTCCAATCGAGGTAGCTATATTCGTCGAGCATCATCGCACGTGCCACAACTGTACTCCAACAAATTCATCCACAATCCCATAGAGCTAGTACTTTAGTGCAAATACAGGTTACTTTACGTTATCCACAGCCTGTGCTGCAGTCCTAGCACACTGCTGACAGGATGACGTATTCACTCACTTCACTCGGCGAAATTCAAATGCCATGTATTGCACGAAATCCCACCTGTCTTGCTAGCAGAACTTGTAAGTTTGACTGATCCACCTGACTGACTGACTGACTGACTGACTGACTGACTGACTGACTGACTGACTGACTGACTGACTGACTGACAAAGTAAAAACAGACTGCACTGCCGTACGTACAAAGGTCCAGTGTGATCGACTCGATAAAATAAACTTGGTACATTTATTTAGCTAACACTTTATCATCTCGTAGGCAGTAGGTTCGTAGCGTCATTTGGTCTCCTTTGTCACTTGTGAGTTGTGACTCCTGCCGCGGAGAAGCGGGTCACTCTTTTTAGATTCAAAAATGTTCTATCACACGAGTAATCTAGGCTAAATATAGAAGTATGTCTCTAATATTTTCGTTCGATGGATTCACGAGCGAGTTGAATGTTGTGTGTGCGCATTCACTAGCAACCCCTGGTGATACCGCGTAGTAGTGTACATAATTTACAGTCATTTGCGTGTCAGTTTAATACTGGTAAACTTGTGACGAAGGTTTAAAAAAAAAATCATTTAGTGATGGGGGGGCAAATGCCCCCCCTTGCCCCCCCTTAGCTACGCCTCTGGCGTAAAGGAATAACTTACCCAGTAATTGATTCCCCTGTTCATGGTAAACATGATGGTGAAAATTTTAGCTCCGTACCTCAATCCATTGGTAAGTTAATAGCCGTTTTTGTAAGCACCTGTAATTTATTTTCCCTATACTTGCTGTACATATCGATTTTTCTGTTGTTGCTACTTTGTAGGGCTGTAACTCTTTTAAACTTATTGGCATATGAGGCTGAAACTTTTCCAGTGGGTACACTTGGCTAAGTAGATTATAACTATTTAATAAACAGGAATTCAAAAAATATGCAATTATGCCCTGTTTTCGCAGATCCGGTCACAATTACTTATAACCAAGATTTGCACATTGTCCAACAATGCAATCATGTCACGTGATAAGGTTGTAGTTTCACATGTGACAGCTTAATCCTCAGCTGTGGACACAAAGTAATATAATATTATTATAGTTACTTTATTTTTTGGGTAATAGTAACTGTAACTAATAGTTCTGTTGCAAGTAATATGTAATGTGTAACTTTCCCAACACTGTTGACAACATTCAAGCATCTTCGGACCATTCAGGGCAATCTCTTGCCATGAAAATTCTTCTTGATGAAGAAATAGAAATGGTAGCAGCCAAGTCAAAAATCCTTCTGCAGGTGGACTTAGAAATCTTGATCTCATTTTGAATAAAGTTAACACAGTTCATAAATGATGACAAAGACGCCGGCTAATAGTGGCCTAAAACACTTATCTACGGCAGGCCAGCACGGCGGGTTGAAACGGTATTTGCTAGGAGAGGATGGGTAAGTCGCCATACTGATCGGCCAAGTTATAACTTTCTCTATAGAGTTATAATTTGTTTGTAAAGTTGAACTCTTTACAAAATGGTTTTTTTGATTGGTTGCTGAACTCTCTAGTACACAGTGACTTGTTTGTACTACAGAGTGACTTGTTTGTAGCTGAACTCTATACAGAGCGACTTACTTGTAGCTGAACATTGTATAAAGTAACTTTTTTGTAGCTGATCTAGATGAACTCTCTACTGGGTAGCTTTTTTAGCTGAACCCTCTATGCAGTGACTTGTTTGTAGCTGAACTCTCTACAGGGTGACTTTTGCATAGCTGAATTCTCTTCAGTATGACTTATAATGTTCTGAATCTCTACAGCAGCATATTTGTAGTTGAACTCTCTACAGGGTAACTTGCTTGTATGTAGCTGAATTGTCTATAAGATTAACTGTTTGTAGCTGAATTCCCTACAAAAAAACTTGCAACATAATATAACTCTATAATGG
This sequence comes from Dysidea avara, assembly GCF_963678975.1. Lineage (NCBI taxonomy): Eukaryota > Metazoa > Porifera > Demospongiae > Dictyoceratida > Dysideidae > Dysidea > Dysidea avara. The sequence goes on from NC_089275.1 coordinate 29,377,804, forward strand.
AGTAAGTTATAAACATAGCTGAATGCTCTATTAGGGTGACTGTTCTATTAGAGTATCTCGATCTCGCATTTGCTACATGGAGTTGGCTTTCGAATCGTAACTCAATGGTTTGTAATCCGATTCTTCTGTACTACTGGAAATACTTTCTATGTTAATTATTCCAGCTATACACCGATTTTCAGCTCATTACTGTAAGCGGTTTGCCTGGTAGGTATGAAAACTAATAGTTTTTTATTCATAAAAATCAATCGCGTAATTGTGATACAGGTTGGGTTATGTGTCATATCTCAATGGCCTTTAACTGGATTCCTTTCAAACCACAAAAAGGCACTCCTACAATAGTTATTCCATCTACATAACAATTTTTAGCTCATTGCTTCAAGGGTTTTACCCTGTGGGCGTGACAGACCTTCGACCTTATTTTATGTGAATAATTGGTCATAACTCTGTTAATGTTCATCAGATTCCTTCCAAACTTGGTACTGAGATTTGCGTTAATAAGGCCTTTAAGTGTACCAAATGTCAGCCTGATGAGAGCACGCATTTGTGTTTTATGGCAGATTTTACGAAGTGTGCAAAAAAAAAGTAGAAGAAAAAAACGAAGAAAAAAACCCAAACTTTGGCCACTCGTATCTCAGAAATGGCTGGAGTGATTTTTTTCAAATTTGGAATGTGGACTCCCCTACCTAGCTGGCACTTCTAGAGCAAATTTGGTTTCAATCAGTTAAGGGATCTCGGAGTTATAAAGGTGTGAAAATTGCATTATCTTTCTTCCTGTTAATATACTCACGGTGTGGCGTGCCGGCTTCTTGGGCTGCATGACACACTACCGTGTGTCTTGATATGTCCAGCTACATAAAAGTCAACCTGTATAGACTTATCTTTTAGACTCTTCTGCTACATTTCATATCACTCTATTGAACATAACAAACCATCCTGTAGTGCAGTCAGCTATATCAGTAATTATTTAAAATTAATGTTCAATTCTGTGATTACTATTACAGTTTGATTTTTTTCCTACAAATATAACTTTCACTCTTCCACTTTCTTGTAGTACAGCAAAAAGACAAGTAAAATGAGCCCCAGTAGAACTTACAATAACAAAAAGAAGTGATACCTATACCAAAACAGCCAAGCTGTGAAAAAAGGTGCATCTCCAAAATAGCCAGGATGAAAAAAGTTGTGATATCAAAGATAGCATCCAAGAAATATATGTTGGTACCAATTATTTTTGATATTTTTAACAACTTGGCTGTTTTGGTGCAGATTAGTATTACGGTAACAAAAGAACTGTTCTTTGAGAAGAAAACGTTTAACCTTGGTGGAGAACTGAAAAGAAATTACAAAGTGGTTAGGGTTATTAAATCAATCCTAAAATTTACCAAATGGAGTAGCAACATTTGTTGCATTTATGTATGTCTGCTGATTGATTTCTGGGACATGTGACTGCATGGATCTTCTATTTTTGTATGTAGTCAGAGACCTATGACTTTGTGAAAAACCTTGAAGTGTAATCACATGTACTTTGTCACTTTAGCTCCCAGTGCACCTCGCAACATTATAGTGTCATCTATCAATGCTACTGCTGTGAATGTAGTTTGGAATGAACCTACTATGCCAAATGGAATTATCCGATATTATATAATTTCCCATTCGTCCGATCATATGATCATAACTAACCACACTAATACCTTTGATTTGATGATTACTATATTTGGACTCACTCCTAACACCAATTACATAATTAACATCAGTGCTGTTACTGTTGAACCAGGAGATGCTGCATCAATGTCATTCACTACTCCATCATGTAAGTGTGTTATTCTGTTTATGTGTTATGTAATGTACTGTTTTGATTAGTACCATCACTACCATTGAATGTGATTGTTACTACTGGTGGAATGTTACGAACACTTGTTGTAGACTGGGAATCACCCAGTAATCCAGGGGGTACAATAACAACATACATGGTGACTTACGACAATACTACAGTGAATACTGGTGATAGTAATACAATATACACTATTATGGGATTGGATGTATTCACTAACTACACTATTAGTGTGACAGCATGTACTGATAATGGTTGTGGTAACCAAACTGATGTTGTGATTGGAACTACAGCAGAGGAAGGTACTATAAACATATAATTATGTGACCATCTCAGACTTGTTTGCACAACAAATTTTTTTCTCAGCATTATCTGTAGTGTCCAAGGAATGGATCACCAAAGTTTCAGCCTTCTGTGGTGAGCAGTTTTGGAATTATAGCGCTAAACAGTAGGAAGAGCAAGATAATCGATTTGTACAGTGACTATACTGAAAATAAACTACAGGCACTTACATTCACAGCCATGACTTACGTTTGGAGTAGTCTACAACATTTGAATTTGGCTTAAAATGTTCATCATGGATCAGCACATCAGTTAAGGTATAGTGTTAGCCCTGTAGTCACTTGCGCATATTGATATGAAGGCAGTATAATAGAAGAAATGGTGACGATCTTGTATACATTTACTGCATTGTAAACAAATGCACATGACACGCATACCATTGGAGCTACAGAAGCGAAACAAAGATTTTCGAACTCTCCATGAGCAGACGAATAAGATGGTGTATAGTTTTAATCGATGTGAGTCTACCTTCATAGAGTATTGGCCCAATAAAACCTTGTGTATGTTTTCTTGTAGCATGCGTAATTTTACAAATTATTTTTAAATTTCATTTTTCTCAATGTGCATGCTTGTGTGATCAAGTCGGGTTTTTGCTGAGACGGTCACATATATCAACTTTGAAATAGTAGACACTTTATGTATATTATAAAATGTATTATTATGCTTTCAAAATGTTTTCGATTTTTCAGCACCAGATCCACCACAGCATGTTGGAGCTTCAGTCATCAATTCTACTACAGTAGAGGTCACTTGGGATCCACCCAGTATCACTAATGGGATCCTACGTTATTACACTGTAGTGTATGGTAGTAGTGATGACATGGAGATGATGGGAGTGAACTCTAGTGATGTGACCACTGGACAGGATATTGGTAGTGGTATAAACTTTGATTTTTTCTCACTATTAGTGTCAGGACTGGATCCCTTCACTAATTACACATTTTATGTGTTAGCAGTTACTGTAGCACCAAGTGAACCTAGTGGTAATGTTACCGTGATAACTCGTGACATAGGTAAAGAAATATAAACCATGTTACTACAACAATTGAAAACACTAAATAAATATGAATTTGATCATCTTGTATAACATTACTTTTAAACTATGCACTAGAAAAACTGTCAAAGATCCATAACTAATTATATAATTTTGTTATTGATTTATTTCAATGGGATTGACACCTATCCTTCCTGGTGCCTTAAATAAGAGCTTCTGTACTAGCTAGATATTCTTGGATACATTCATGCTAGGCTTGTGTTCTATTTTGCCAGTTTGTCATGCTCAAAGCTATGCCTGTCCCAGCATAATTAAACACAATATCCTACAATAAAATACATGGGAACAAACTGCCACCTTATTGGTTTCTGTGTTTTTGATGACTAGGTTAATGTGTATAATTATTTTGTATGTAATTCCTGAGACATTTGTGACCTATGTAGCTTGGCAAAACTGGTCTTATTGTTTATTTAAAAGTATCGAGTAATGCCGGTCAGTGTGTTGTAGTTTGCCAATGGTTGAAGCTACCCGTACCAAGTTTATACGTATTTTACCCCAATTCCTTACGTTCAAAGCATCCAATATACAAGTGTCCAACAGCAACGTTCCCCTGCCATTTAGTTACTTGATGTTGACTATACCAGGTGAGCTCAAAAAAAGGGTGTGTGTGGGTGGTGGGGGCTGATGGAGGGCAATAAGTTGTTTATAAGATTTTTTAAAGGAAGGCATATGGATATATTAGGCCAAGTTATGGGCCATTCAGGTCTCAATACTGGCTAAAATAAAAGGAAATTTAGCACATGTATTTATTCAATAGAATCAATACCACTGAGCTGTACAGCCATGCCATTGCTCCATTAGGGCTCCAAACCACTTGTACAGACTGCCACCGTGCTTGGGAATAGCAGCCAGCAAAAGCAGACCACTCAAGTCTAGGTGATTTTGATTGTGAAATTTGATGGTTGATTTAAAAAAATCAAATCCACAGTCATAGACAATAAGACTGGTTTTCCTAGACCCAGCCACATTTATTACATAAGTCATTGTATTTAAGTATTAAGAATTGGAAAGAAGTGGAAATAATGTATAACAGCTAATCTGCATTTCTATTTTATTGAGTATGTTGATGAATGATGATTTCTTTGCTAAATTGAACCACAAAAATCCATGAAAAAATGGTACAGCCTATATAAGCTTGTGTAAAAAAAGTTGTGGAACCTAAGGTGGGAGCTAGAAAATGGCTGCAATGATGTTAATGCTATAATACTGTAGCTGTAGCTATACATTGGTAAAGTTTCACTAACATCATTGCAGCCATTTCTTGGCTGCCACCTTTGATTTTACAAAGTTTTCGCTTATAAAGGCCACTCCATTTTCACTATTTAGCTTTTTGTGTAGATTATGGCCCCAAAACCAGCTTATAGCTGGCTTAGGGTTTTTTTACTTACATTTCTTCTTATCTATTCAGACACAGTGATGGTTACTGAAGATCGTCTTGTAAATGTATTGTATTGCATATTTTATTTACTGCAGTAAACACAAAAACAAGATGTAGCAGCTGCTCCATGATCTTGTTAAAGTACAGCTGTTGTAAACAACTCTTAACGTCTTATTGTATCAGCCAAGCTTACCCAAGCTCAGGTGTATGATTGGTCTAATTTTGGGAAAATATTGGGCAGCCCAGAACGTGGCTGAGTGATGAGTTGAGTGCGCACATGCATAGCTATAAATAGTAACGCTGCATGGTGCATGTGACCCATTGTCCCCCTTTTACCTCCCGTAACGGTCAATGATGTAAACTTTTATTTACAGAGTAAACAACATTTTATATAGCAATAATTCTTTTACTACAGCTTCTTCAACAACACAATTGTGCTCCACCATTGGCAGTGGGTGTGGTCACTCGCAAACAAGTTAATTAACTCGACAGACAGCTAATGGCTTCGTGTATAACCAGTTTCAATTACTCTCTAGTGTCTCAAGTGGTATTATCCATGGTGAAAATAATTCACCTTGTGATGAGCAGCTGGTTTCCTGCAGTCAATGTAGTTATGATGAATTCTAATGTAAAAGCAACAAAATCAATTGCAAAGGCAATGAAATCAATTGCAAATGGGACGAATTCTACTGCAAAGGTGACAAACTATACTGCAAATGGGACTAAGTCAATTGCAAAGGCAATGAATTCAATTGCAAAAATCTGTAATAATAATTATTGTGTTACTCTAATAGAGAGCACATTGTTTTGAGGATTTCTGATAGAACACACATAGGATGTTTTAGAGCAACCTAGATTTGTCATTGGTATAAATGTTTACCAATAAGTAGTTTATTCATATAAAGCAGAAATTAAGTGAGGTAAACAGCCAAGTGGTTCAGTGGTTAAGGATGTGGATGTTAGGTATGAAGGTCCCTGGTTCAAAGCCTGGTAAATTATATTCATTTTTGTGCACCTTTTTACCCCATGGTGACTGTTGTATTGGAGTATCTTGATGCCATGATTATACAGTTGTTAATTTGTGCTTTATTAATCTGTAGCTGTAACTCCATTGTTTTCAAACCATAAAGTAGTACTGCTACAATGATCAGCCTATGTATACATTGATTTTCAAGTTATTCTCATGCTCAGTTTTCCCTGTAGTTGTGAACAAAATTACATTTTAATGTAAATAATCATTCATATTTTTGTGGGTATTTATCAGATTCATAGTAAAGTTAGAATGTTAATTCACCTTATACACTCTTCATTGCCACTGAAGTTCGTGGCAATCGAGTTACACATTTGCATTTTACAACAATCCTTGCAAAGTGTGTGAAAAGAACACAAAACCCCCATTGACACCCTATGGCTTTAGACAAAAAAACGAAGAAAATTTTAACTTTTGAATGTCTATATCTCACAAATGGCTGATGTTACACATTTTTGCGTGTCATACCCTACCTGGTGGACAGCTACTATGTAAAAATGGTGTGCTTTGAAGAAAGAGCTATGGAGCTATGCATATGTGAAAATGGCATTCTCTTTCTTACTGTTCATATAGCCCCAGTGTGGCATGCTGACTTTCTTGGCCACACAAAACACTACTGTGTGTCTTGATTTCTTCATGGTTTTAGGATGAGGATGTAATTTCAAATTGTACACTTGTAGGATATTACATCGGATTTTTAAGGAATAGTGACAACTTTGCACCATATATTATATTGACAACCTCTGCGTCACGACCAGTTGACTATTCAATTGAGGCTCCAGGAGTAGGATACTATACTAGTGGTAGTGTCACAAGTGACAATGAGGTCATCATTAATCTTCCTACTACTCTGATAACATCATCACATAATGATCAGGATAAAGGAATCCACCTAATGATCAGTAGTGATAAAGTGACTGTGATTGGTCAGAGTTTAAGATCCAGCAATAGTGACACATTTCTTTGTTTACCCATTACAAACTTGTGTGTTGATGAATATGTGTATTACGGGATATCTGTACCCAACAGTGGTTATTCATTCAATAGTTCTATTTTAGTAGTTGGTACAGAGGATAACACAATGATGAAGTTGACAGTCACACAACCAGTCACCATTAGTGTTAGTAACTCTACAGTTGATCTCACTGCTGGTATACAGTACTCATTTGTGATCAACAGGCTCCAAACTGTGTTGATTGGATCAGTTGATGATTTGACTGGAACTAAAATTGTTACATATAAACCAGTATCTGTGTTGAGTGGTCATGAGTGTGGTAATGTACCAGTTGGTGTTGCAGATTGTGATCACCTAGTTGAACAAGTTCCACCCACTACATTATGGGGTAGAGTATATTATACTGCACCATTAGCCACCAGAAGGTCATATACTATTAAAGTACTGGCAGCATATAACTCCACTGTTGTTGATATTTACTGTAACAATACAAGGGAGTCTTATATTATTAGTGAAGGAGAGTCTGTTAACAAAACTCTATCACTACAAGAGTATTGTGCTATCAATTCCAGTAAAAAAGTGTTAGTTGTTCAGTTCAGTCATGGATTGGAAGACGATTTTGTTGATGGTGATCCAATGATGACACTAGTTCCAGCCACAAATCAGTATAGTAACAATTTTCAGTTTTCTACACTTCAAGGTCAATCAGGTTTCACACACTATATTAACATCATGGTGTTAGCACAGTATTATCAACCTGACATGATATACCTGATATCAGGAGGAGTGAACAGGTCACTAGACACACACCAATGGGTACCAGTTATGGTTAATAGTGTTACTGAAGCTTATGGTGTACAAGTGAATATATCAGAGGGTGTGGCTGAAGTTGCTCACCAGGATACTAATGCTCGCTTGTCTCAAATAGTTTATGGATTTGAATCTGCTATTGGATATGGACATCCTGGAGGATACAATATTTTTGGAGCTGTAACAGGTTGTTACTGTCTTGTAACTTGCAATGTTATTGATGTTTCACATGTATTACATAGTATATATCTGCGTGTGTTTTGTTGTACTATATATCAATCAATTTACCTAAAGTGGCAAACCAAAATCATGGGCCTTGAAAGTTCCTACAAAACTACTACAAGCATGAATTGGCATGTGACAAATAACATGGTAGAACACCTAATAGGTCTACAACATGCTTTGACATTTTAAAGTAAGCATTATTCATCTCATTGCTGCCTGCTTACCTACTTTTTTATACTGATATCATTACATATCTTATCATTATGAAACTGAGCATCCGACTTCAACTTTATGGTGAGGTTTTTCTTCTTGGGTAATCAGCGGTATCTTACTGCAGAATTTTGTCAGTTTTTTCACAGGGAATATAGACTTGCTATATTTTACTTTCTTTAAACACTGGTACATGTTCACTGGCTACACAATAACTATGATGTACCAGAATGCTACGTAATGAGATTCAACACTTTGAAGCCATTTGTATGCCTTCCATTATTTGAAAATGGGTTGTAGCAAGACAAAAGCATTCCTGAGAACATCTGCATCTGATATCAAAAAAAAAAAAAAAATTGGGATGTGTACAAAAAGGTGTGCGCTATTAAAAGGTGAAAAGGTATGAAAAGGTGAAAAGGTGTGCGCTATTATCAGCAAAAGCACACTCCAGAAGAGTTAGTTAAATGAAAAGGCCTATTGTACATTTGTGATAAATGAGACTTTGCTAACAATCAAGATGTCCTAATCAACCTAAATATTTATTGCATCCTAAAAGTCTAGCAGTTTCTCTGTACCAATTTTGCTGTAAACGGCTGAACCTAAACTGATTTACGTCATTCATTACTTTACAACATTAAGGTATGTATGTGCTAGCAAACCAGTGTGCTTTCTTTCCTAGCATACCAATGGCATTGTTTATTTATGTTGCATGAAAATCATGCCACTGAGTAAAATAACAGCAATTTTAGCAGTGCATTGTCCAGATCATGATAAATTAGAGCCACTTAAGTGGCTTTCTGTTCTAATTTCTCATACTAAATTGCACACTGATAAGTACTGTATGTATGGTGTAACTCTAGCTGTGTGATTTTTATTGCATCATAATGAAGTCAAATGATTTTCTTTTTATTTGCTTAGCATTACCACCAGCTATCATCATCCATCCATCTAGTCAATATGTCATGTCCTGCACTTTCAATGTTGGCATCTCACTATTTTGTCAAGCTGACAGAGCTTTATCATATGGTTGGGAAAGGCAGAATGGTAATATATCATCTAGTGCTATTGGAGTGAACACTAACACTCTTACACTAACTGATGTACAACCAGAAGATAGTGGTAACTACAGATGTGTTGCTGCCAATACTTGTGGAAATACTTATTCTTTTTATGCTAATATTATTATAAGTGGTAAGGTTTATACATCACAATAATCTGATGTTTTGATGTGTGTGTACTTACCTTCAATATATAAGGCAACTATCAGATGTAGCAATGTATAATTATGTAGAACCTTTACCAAATAATAGAGAAACCTCTCACCATGCTTGATTTGTTATTAAAAGTGTACTTGTTATAGTAGCGTTTAAATGTTGCTGTATTGGTTCAGAGTTCAGCAATAGCAGTAAAATTAATATCAATTACAGCAATCATATTTGTAATTAGTAGTAAATCTGGTGAGGGCCTCCAATAAAAAATAGTGTAATCTCTGATTAATCATCATTTTTATATGACGTAATTCATGTTTATAAAATTTATTATTATTATTATTATTATTACAGCTTTAAAGTGTCCAGTACTGATGGTCTACAGCAACCCTTTGAGTTAACTAATCTAATATACAGTACAAGACTTCTAAACTTTGACAGCAGATGACATTGCAAAACTGAAAATAGGTCAAAGAAAGGGAAAAATCCCTCCAACACCAGGATTTGAACTGCAGACCATCCATGTATAGTCAGGCGCACCACACAGCCAATGTATTGCAATTAATAGATTAAGTATATTCTAGTATATTATTAATTTTAGGGATCCAAGCAATAAAATGTGTTGAAACAAGAGATAAATGATGGCACTACAAAACCTACTAGTAGAACAAGAGATGAATGATGGTATTATCATTATCTCTTGTTTCACTACTTTTGATCACTTGGATCCCGACTTCATTTTTGAATTAATAATTTTTTTTTGTTATGGCATAGAGCTATACACATGTGGCTGTTCTATTAGGGTGACTGCTGTATTCGAGTATATCAAGTCAGCCTTTTACCTAGTATTATGAATAAGCTAGACAAATAATAAAGGGGTGTGTCAATGTGATTGAGTAAATAGTTTTTAAAGCACCGAGTGCTTACATCTCGGTGCTTGATCATTATTAATCAACCTAAAAGACATGGTCTTGAACCTATTGTAAAGTTATAGGTATCTGCCGGGCGTAAGCGCTTAAATCATTAGCAGCATCTAAATATGTTGCTCAAGGAAAGTGTAGGGACAATTAATGCCTCAACATGGTTTCATTGCATGAAAAAGAATGAAGACTAGCCAGATTGAATATAAAAGGAAAGACAAGGAGCAGAAGGCACACACTCGTTGGAGGTGCAAAAAGCATGCTCATTCCATTGGTGAGCTTGATATTGTGGCATAAAAATAGTGGCTGGTGCTACTTTGTTTGGCCCCCAGCCTTGCAACTGTGGGCAGGCAGGCAGGCAGGCACTTTTGGAGGTACTTACTTAAACAGTACTATTATACTGTTTGATTAGCACCCTGCTTAGAAACTGTATATATATGCGGAGCCAGAGTCCAGAGATTGTAAGTGATCAGGCCATCCATGGACTGCAATGGAGGTCACATACTTTTTATTGATCTGATGAAGTGATATTTAAATCAGAGATTATTTATTTTCATGTGGTAAACAACTGTATGTGCAAGTACATGTATCATGTGTAAGCATGTAAAGCTGGGGGGGGTCTAGTGAAAGTTTTGAAAACAGATGCTCTGTAATGGTATCTGGAGACTATTTTATATACAAAGTCTGGTTTTATTATTTTTGTTAACAATATACCGTATTTCTATAAATATAAGCTGCGAGAAATTTTCACGAGATAATTTTTCGTGTTAAAAATTTTTAACCGGTGTCCTCCAGTGACAAAAATTTTTTAACAATGAATTGCGAATTCTATACGGCCATTTTTTGAGAACCAGAACGACAAGCAGCGAAACTGAAGTGTGGCATCTCTGTTCCATGGAGGCTGCGCCCCAGATTTAGAAGTTGTTCATCACAAATCAAGCAATGGACTGGAGTGGTAGAAGCTCATTCCATGCAACTTGCACATTTGTACATATATACTTTGTTTAATGTGTCCTGTAGTAGCTGTCTATCACGGAATGGCATCATTACCAATATGCAGCGAAATAGACGAAGCGAGACGAACTCCTCTCTCCTAGGATCAGGGAGAACTTTGTTTTTAAAAGACTGCAGCAGACATATGCTTGACACGCCAATGGCCAAGCCTCGATCCAGGTGGCCAGAAAGTAGTTTACTGAATTCATTCAACTTCTCGAATATTACGTTGGTAAAAATTTTTCGCGTGATTAATTTTTGTCGGATGCTACCTTCGACGAAATATTTTTAACGGTTTATAATTATAGAAATACGGTATCCTACGTTGCAATATCATTTTTTTCATTGCTACTGAATGCTCCAGTAGAGTATTGCACAACCGTTCTGTTAGAGTATATTGTGATGACTGCTCAATTAGAATATCTGGATCTCTTTACAAAATTCAGGTATGACCTGGGCCAATACTGGACCAGCGGTTTTGGCTCAGCAAGATAAACTAATTGTTTTTTTGGTAGTTCACTTATATTCTACAAAAGTAATTACAAAGCTACAGTATGAGATGAATACCATCGATGGCTTTTGTAAGTGTTGTTTATTAAGCTATTTTATGAAGAGTTACATAATCAACAATGTGTAAGTGGTGCTGAACAATGTATAAAATACATATTTGGACAATTCTGTACTGTTATATTGCAGTGTATATGTATGTGTTTCTTATTTTCCAGATTTAATGCCAGTCACACAGTTTGTGGTAGTTGCTACAAGAAATTCTGCTTTAGTCACAGCCACTCCACCAAGTATAACTAATGGAGTTGTGATTGGTTATATTGTGTCGTATCAACTTGTTGGATCGGGTGATGTGTTGATGGTGAATTTTACAACTAATGACACTTTACTGAATGATGAAGTTCAGTCATTGCTGCCCTTTACCAACTACTTGTTCTCAGTGAGAGCATGTTGTGATGTAAGGTGTAGTCCAAATTCTAACAATGTCACTCTGTTGACATTAGAAGACGGTGAGTTATCAGATAATGTGTAGATGTGCTATATGAAATAATGCCACATTATCTCGAAGCTCTTAAAATTGAGTTCGTACATTTGCAATTCAAACCAAATAAAAGGAAGCATAAAAGCCAGCTTATGGCTGGCTTTGTACCTAAACCAAAACAATCAAGCTGTAAAAAGAAAGGTGCGGCCTCCATGAAGACCAGTGTGAAAAGTTGTGAAATCAAAAGTGGCAGCCAAGAAATGGCTATGAGTAGATTAATAGCAAAATTTCTTAATAACAACAATTCAAGCAATTTTTGTGCTGAATATTAATGAAACATGATTGTCAATATTACCATCATATCGATCCACTTTTGATTTCACAACTTCTTTTCATCGTAGGATTTATTGGGACTACACTTTTTTTACAGCTTGACTGTTTTGGTTTTAATAACTACAACAATGTGCAACTTGCAATTATTGTAATTATTTAATTGACTGTATTGTTAGCTCCCAGTGCTCCTCACAACATTGTTGTTTCATCCATTAATGCAACTGCTGTGAATGTGACATGGGAAATACCTTCTACCCCTAATGGAATCATCCGAAGTTACACAATCACAATTTTAACTGTTTTCAATGATCCTGTGATAACTGTTAGTTACACTGGAGTTTCAGTATTAAGCACTATTATCTATGGACTGACTCACAACACAAATTACACAGTTAACATCATTGCTGTTACTGTTGAACCAGGAGATGCTGCATCATTGTCATTCACTACTCCATCATGTAAGTATGTTATTGTGTTGATGTGTTATGTAATGTGCTGTTTTGATTAGTACCATCACTACCATTGAATGTGATTGTCACTACTGGTGGAATGTTACGAGCACTTGTTGTAGACTGGGAATCACCCAGTAATCCAGGGGGTATAATAACAACATACATGGTGACCTATAATGACATCACAATTAGTACTAATGGAAATGATACAATTTACACTATTATGGGACTGGATCCATTTACTGATTACACTATTAGTGTCACAGCATGTACTGATAATGGTTGTGGTAACCAAACTGATGTTGTGATTGGAACTACAGAAGAAGAAGGTATGTACCTAATGGTTACTTCTATGTGTGTCAGTACCGTAATTTAAAGTGCTTGTGATACATGCATTAGCTACATTATGTTCCACCTGTCAACTTATGGCGACTATTTATCAACCCCCTAGATATAATGCTACAATTATACAGTAGTAGTAGTGTATTGGTAAACCTGACATGTGTCCACAGCCAGACAAAGGACAGCTGTGGTTTCCTTGAATTGGTATATATTGGAAAACCTGTGTGTCTGCATGTTTGTATATCTGTCCATACATCCATGTGAGCAAGTAAATATCATTCAACAAATGAAGGTTGTTGTTGTACTGTCTGTATTGATGGTTAGCTTTCAATATTTGTGACTGGATCTGCAAAAATCTGACACAATAACACATTTTTCAAATTCCTGTTTATTAAATATTTGTAATCTACTCAGCTAAGTGTACCTTCTGGCAACATTTCAGCCTCATGTGCCAATAACTTTCTGAGTTACAGCCCTACAAAGTTGCAAAAACAGAAAAATCTATTTGTACAGCAAGTATAGGGAAATTAAATTACAGGCACTTACTAAAATGGTTGTAACTTACGAACGGATTGACGATGCTGAACTTTTCACCATTGTGTTCGCCATGGATAGGGAAATCATTTACTGGGTATGTTTATCCTTCTGCTGTATCACTTTTCTTCACTGCATACAAAGGCGAAAGTCATGAAGAAAAATCTATCGTGCACTATTGCTTCGACATGACATAAACAAATGCTCATAACTTGTGTATCCTTTGGTCTACTGCAACGAAACAAACTCCTCATGAGTAGGCGAATAAGATGATATCCAGGTTTGTATTGTTAGTCCTTTCCTTCACTAAGACAGAGGCATTCAAAAAATTTATGGAATTTTTTCAATAAATATTTTACACAATGTTTTCAATGCTTTATACTAGAAATTTAGGCTTGCACTATCGTGTCGGGTTTTCGCAGATGCAGTCACATTTGTCATGTTTACTTGAAGTGGTGACCGGTTACTGAGGTCAATGTCAGTACATGAGTTGTGAAACTGGTTTCTGAATACATTGTGAACAGCCTTCCTACTAGACTATACAGGTGTTCAATGACATAGCAATGAAGGCTAGTGAATCTTGTGGGCTACCAGGATTAGCATATCCCTATAAGTTGAAGTGAGGATGTCCTTCCTGTACACACATGGAAATGAGCAGGCCCAACGCTTTGTTGAGAAAATTTTCATAAGAAAACATAGGCAAACTATACAACAGGTAAGAAGGTGGTTGTAAGCATTGCTTAAAGCAGTTTCTCAAGTTACTCTTTCTTATCAATAAAAGATGCTAATTATGAAGCAATTTATAAACTAAGAGATATATGTGACCTAATTTTAGAAAACCGTCGATCTACGCACAAAGTACTTTTGTAATAAAGCGCATTTAAAAGCAATGGGTAAAAAATGTAAGCTTCAGAAAAAAGATTTACACAAGTTATTATCTATCGCCTTGCTGGTCAGTGAATTGACACTCCAATGGCTAAATCCTGGGAATCATCATGTTCACCTATTCATAGGGAGTTTAGAAATTCTTGTTTCATCTTTATACACAGGTGGGTTTCTGAGTTACGGACATCTGTTTGCATTGCGGTGACAAAAGAATTTACAACAATTTTCTTCAATGAATTTGCCTTCCTTCTGGATCACAGAAGAATACCTTTGGCAAAACTATACCTTGGTGGATTCACAAATTTATGGTGAATACAATGTGCAAAGATTCAACCCCTTACGCCATTGTATCAGTAAGTTATTATGGTTTATGTAAGCGCCTGTAGATTCTTTTCTCAATTTCTTCTGTACATATTGATTTATTCACTCGTTCAGGTATCTACTGCTTTATTTCCCTCAGTGCTTATGTTATGAAGCTGAAACTTAGCCAATCCATTCCTCTGTCCCTGTAGACAACAAAGAACCAATAAAATGAATTTTGATAAATGTGCGTATATCAACGGTCTTCTAAAAGTAGGTCACATATGGAATTGAAATAAATACTGAATGTACTGTATTTAATAATGCAAACTCTGAACAAATCAATGAAGATAAATAACACCATAGTTTTGAAATAAGTATTTAATTGATTTACTATATAATTGATTAATTTCATTTGCATTATCCCTTTCTATTGTAGCACCTAACCCACCTCAAAATGTTAGAGGGTTATCAGTGAATTCCACTACAGTAGAGGTCACCTGGGATCCACCCAGTATCACAAATGGGTTCCTACGTTATTACACTGTAGTGTATGGTAGTGGTGATGCTCCAAGAAGGGGACAAGATATTAGTAGTGGTGACATGGATGTGATGCAAGTGAACGTTAATAATGTGACTGTGTTGGTGTCAGGACTGGATCCCTTCACTAATTACACATTTTATGTTTTAGCAGTTACTGTAACACCAAGTGAACCTAGTGATAATGTTGCTGTGTTAACTGATGAAGGAGGTGAGTGATTTTGTGCTACTTTAGTGTTTAGGAAATGGACATTGATGATAACTGTCTGTTATCCTGTCCACAGTAACATACCACCACATAATTTTAGTGACATGTTTCTCACTCACTGTATTTATAGGCTTAGCCTTCTCACAGGTCCCTAGTGGGATAGCATCTCAAGATCAATGATAGAGACTTTCTGTATGGATTGGTATGATGTAACGGTTTTTTTACTTCCAAGTGTGGCTATGGCTCCTCTACCTTTGAATTTCCCAGTAACTTTTTATCCGCAATTATACTTAAGTGGTGCTATAATAATAATATTATGCCATATTGCAACAAATTTGGTGATAAACAATTGGCAAATCATCACTAAACTGCCAAATTTAAATTTGTCTATATTATTTTCATACCTTGTGTCCATGCTTTTGATAGCAGTTGTTGAGGTTAGTTTTGACAAGCTAAATGTGCTTTTGTGGATACTTACAAACTTATGTAAACACACCACACTGATAAATCAGCATGACTCCACAAATGCTGGCTCATGACAGAAGTTGCTTGCTGTAAGTTTAAACTAGAACTTGGTCTTGATTAGGGGCATGGATCCTATTAAGTTAGTAGACAGTAACAGACATGGATTTGTGCATACCCATTGATAAATGAGTGAGTCTCCATGAATGCCTACAGATAGAAACACATGATCCTGATAAGTCGATGTAGGTCCATGAAAGCTTGTATCCCAAAAAATGGGTGTGGCAACTGAGCTGCAGCAGGACTAGGTTAATACACTTCCACATGAAGTAATTGATCCATTGCACATGTGATCCAATCTGGGTCACACTATAAAGTGGGTCAAACTCAGATGACCCAACCATGAAAGTGACCAGGTGGGTGCCAATTTATTACTATAAGATTGTACGACAATAAGAACATTTTGCCAATCTTGCATTTTTAGCAAGTCGCTAAAATTACTGTAGTTTTACCGATATTTGTTGCTATCAGTACATTAAAAGATTGATGTACTGTAACAGAAAAGACAGATAATTCATATACACCGCTTGAGTTACTATTATCCAATGCTACAGTCAACATTAGGTCATTTGGGATGCTTACTAGTAAAGTATTTCTAATACAAGGTACAATCTAAATCATTGGGTAAAACTAGGGACCCGCTGATTATGCTGGCATAATAATGAGCATAATAGGTGTCTGAAAGTATTGAGCATAATGTTAGCATAATAGGCAAAACACTTGTGCATTACCATAAATTCTTGCTTGTCAAAATACATATCACACAAAAAGATCGATATACTCTAATGGAACAATCAGACAGCTGACTGTTCTATTAGAGTATATCGATCTTTTCTGTGACTTGCATTTTGACAAGAAAGGATTTAGAGTTTGTGCTTCAACAACTTACTGTTTTTCCATAAAGTGCTAGAAAAACATGGGAACTGAGGTATAAATATTGAGCATTAATTTAAGCATAATAGGCAAAATTTTTAGCAGTGCAGCATAGCATAATAGGTTAAATAATGAGCATAAACGGCAGGTCCCTAGGTAAAACTGAATTTAAAATACGTAGTGTATACTTAGTTTACCAACATATGTGTAAATATGTGTTTACTGCTAAAAATATCATGGGCTTTTCATATTGATTACAAAAGCCTGTCGATCATCTGCCCAAGCTTTTTATTATGATTGTTTATGAATGCAAGGAAATTATTTGCATTGTATCCTCCCATACTTGGAGTGTTGTGGGATCCATGCAATTATAAACTAGCACAAAGTTTAGCTCTAAACCACCACCTTTGTACAGACTATAGAGCACACAGGACAATCAGAAATAGTTATCTGACTGCACATGCTGAATTGGTATCTAAACTCCATAGAAAGCATGTATAGTTAAATTAACTCTCAACAAGTCTGATTATTACACATGTTGGCTAACATGCATAGACATAAATCCATGATGCCACTAATCTATGTACTAACACTGTGTAAGTAATGAGATTTTGCTTGTACTACTATAGTAACTGTATGTATGAGACTGTACATCCTTAAACTTCGGTTTTCTACCTTTCCATGTTTGTATACTGTACTGCTCATGGCATTTGTTTATCATTTTGTTCACAACAATTCATGCTCATCTGAGAAATGTTTTGCAAAATTTTATTCACATCAGTTGACTTCTGTAAATTTGAGTGTTTCTTTATTAAACACTTTTTTGTTTCAGCTCCCAGTCCTCCTATCAACATTATTGTATCATCAGTTAATGCTACTGCTGTGAATGTGGCATGGGAAGAACCTGTTGTGCATAATGGAATTATTCGTAGTTATATAATTGTGATTGTAATTGGTAATAATGCTATACTGACTGTTATTAGTCACAATGATACTGCAGTATTAAGAACTACTATCTATGGACTAACTCACAACACAAATTATATAGTTAACATCAGTGCTGTTACTGTTGAACCAGGAGATGCTGCATCATTGTCATTCACTACTCCATCATGTAAGTGTGTTATTGTGTTGATGTGTTATTTAATGTACTGTTTTGATTAGTACCATCACTACCATTGAATGTAATTGTCACTACTGGTGGAATGTTACGAGGACTTGTCGTAAACTGGGAATTACCCAGTAATCCAGGGGGTATAATAACAACATACATGGTGACTTATGACAACACTACAGTGAATACTGGTGACAGTAATACAACATATGTTATTATGGGATTGGATGTATTCACTAACTACACTATTAGTGTGACAACATGTACTAATAATGGTTGTGGTAACCAAACTGATGTTGTGATTGGAACAACAGCAGAGGAAGGTATAACTTTACACACAAGTGGCATTTTTGGTGTGGCACCACGCAGCACAACGGCACTTGACATAAAACATTGTTGCATGGCCTATGCCAAGTTTGCTGCATGGTACATACTCATGGTGTGCCACGCATAACCCTCACTGGCTGCCAGTTGTGGTTCTTACGCCATGTGTAACTGTCAACCACGTGTATATGTGTGTGTAAGCCACAAACTCTACAGTAGTTACATGTACAGTGCTGTACTATAGGGCTGGGATGAAGCCTCGAATGTTTTGTTGGTTTGAAGGTTAAGTAAACTTCAAATTATAAAAGTATCAATGTTCATCTCTTCGCGATTGATCTTCGTGTGCCGTGCCCACTTTTGAACCATCACAGTTTAGCTTGTTACCATAGTTGTAGCCTTAGAACACCTTATAAAGTGATAGATAATGCATGAAAAACGTCATTTTAGCTAGGCTTGAGTACATTATGCTTTTTAAATTACCTATTATTCTTTCTGGCGATTCTTGTTGTATTCACCTATTATTCCCAAAATTATTCCCAAATATTCCTGGAGTAATTCCTGGAATTGTAAAATTCAAATTAATATACTTCTGCAGCTGAAAATATAACCACTTGCAAGCATAAAAGCTATACCCAAATATCGAGATACTCTAATAGAGCAGTCACAACTAGACTTGTCTGACTGTTCTATTAGGGTAAGTGACTGCTCTATTAGAGTATCTCGATATTTTAACCCGATTTTGTGCTAGTAATGACTGTGGATGTTCCTTTACGAATTTTTCTGTGATACTACACGAAAAATGTGTGAATTCTAATTAATTATTCCAGAAGATCATCCTATTATTCCAGAATCATTCTTGATTCTTTTTACCACCGATTATTCCAAAATTTATTCCGGCATAATGTACACATGCTTACTTTTAGCCATTAGTTGGTGTTTGCTTATACATGATTGAAGTATAGCTGACATGCCCATTTGCAATCGATTGATCGATCACGCCATTCAGTACTGCTGCTATGCACTTTCCAAATGCTTACAAGCTTATTAAATTGTATTAGAAGGATAAAACTTAAGAAGGGCATTGGCTAATATTACCCATGCGTAGCAATGGTTCTAAGTGTGGCAATCAGAGGACTCCACACGTTGCATTGTCATGGTGTGGCATTCTCTTTTTCCATGCGTGGTAATGCCTTGTGCTGTGGCAACAGCCAGTTCTACACATAATTTTTGCTTTTGCCACAGGAGAAAGTTGCATGGTGCCATGTCAAATATGCACATGCATGTGAAGCTTTAATTGGACTGTACTGTATGTACAGCTGTATTTTATTGTTTTAGACCCTTTTTGTGGTGGATTTGGTAGATTTTGGAGGTGTCTAAGTTACTTAGACCCTTTTCATGTTTACTTAGACCCTTTTTGTGTTTATTACGCGGACCTGGACTGGTAGCGTTGGCAACGCATCGCCACCTGAAAATTAATTTTTAACCCGTAACTGTTGTTACGGGTGGAGTAATGGTTTGTTTCTACTAATGAATGTTATATTTCTTTGTTACAAACAGCTGTCAACAATGTTAAGGTACAACAACTACATAAAGGGTCTAAATAACTTAGATTTCAGACCACAGGGGTCTAAGTAATTTAGTAACCCTCAGGCCCTGTAGTAGCGCCTTCGCTTTGCTCAGGCGCCATGACACAGGGCCATCAGGTTACTAAATTACTTAGACCCCTGTGGTCTGAAGTCTAACTATTACATAAAACAGTGGATGTTTAAAGAACATTATTAACATACTTTCCATTTTTTCGTATTCAGCACCCAGCCCACCTCAAAATGTGGCAGCTTCAGTCATCAATTCTACTACAGTAGAGGTCACCTGGGATCCACCCAGTATCACTAATGGGATCCTACGCTATTACACTATAGTGTATGGTAGTAGTGATGGCATGGAGGTGATAGGAGTGAACTCTAGTGATGTGACCACTGGACAGGATATTGATAGTGGTATAAACTTTGATTTTTTCTCACTATTAGTATCAGGACTGGATCCCTTCACTAATTACACATTTTATGTGTTAGCAGTCACTGTAACACCAAGTCAACCTAGTGATAATGTTACTGTGTTAACTGATGAAGGAGGTGAGTTTGATATGTACAAGTACACAAAAACATAATTTTGGAATTTTCAACTAGAGTAGGGCCCATAGTACTTCAATAAAAAGTACTGGAACAAGCTGGAGTAGTGCATGATATTAAATCACAGTAAAACAATAAAAAGTGTTATATCCCTACTGTGTTCAATCAAAGTATCTACTATGAAAAATACGAACAATTTCAATTATGAAGAGAAGCCATCACGTGCTACTGCCAAATTGACACCTTTCGCTGTCACCCAAGATGAATGGGACACAAAGGAGGACACTAGTAAGTCCATGAAGAATGTATTGTACATACTGCGGTATGCCAAAAGGCATGTGTCCAGCTGGAGCGACATTGAACAGTGAAAAAATCAAGCCCGGAGCCTTAGCCGTTATTGAGTTACACTTGTCTGAAGGCATCAGTCAGTCAGTCAGTCAGTCAGTCAGTCAGTCAGTCAGTCAGTCAGTCAGTCAGTCAGTCAGTATAAAATTTTGTTTAATATATATATTTTTAAATTCCATAGCAACTTGTTGAAAGTATTTTGGGTTGATCTGAAAACTTGTTTGGGCTTAAATAGTTTTACCTAACCAATACTGCCTCATTGTTGTCAGGGAAAGTAAAAGCTGGATTTTGGGTGATGTTTTTTCATGGGCTATACCCAAACCTTTGTGGTCTCTACTATATAGTACTTACTTTCCCTGACAACAATGAGGCAGTATTGGTTAGGTGAAATAAGCCCAAACAAGTTTTCAGATCGACCCAAAATACTTTCAACAAGTTGCTACGGAATTAAAAAATATATATATTAAACGGGATCCACAAGCTGTGAAAAAGGGGTGCAGCCATTCAAAAATGACTAGTGTAAAGAAGATGTGATATCTGCCAAGAAATGGCTGCAATGATATTAAAATGGCTGTGTAATGATACAATGTTGTCAGTAATAATTTGTCATATTACAGACATCATACATAATATATCATTGCACCTTTGATATCACATTTTAGCCTATTTTTGAAAAGCTGCATCCATTTTTCACAGCTTGGCTGTTTTGGATTAGATATCATTTCTTTTGTATATGCAAGCACCAAAGCTGGCTTGCAGTACCAGCATTTTGTCTTTTTCTGTATGTGATCAGAAGAAATGGACTTTAAGTGGCACATCTGACTATTATTAATATTTTTAGTTGAATTTATTTGTACTAGCTACTGCATGCTCTAGTGTATACATATATATCAAAATACATTTGTTACACAATTTACATAAATGCGTGTCTATAACTCATTGATGCTTAAACAGATTTCCATTACTGAATGTTTTACCTAGATAGGTTATCTAACATGTACAAGAAAATTTGAATAGTTTGTATAACCAGTTTAGCTGGAAGATGTGACAACAAATCACACTATTGCTAACTGCTCTATTAGAGTATCCCAATCACATTATTTTTGCTGTATATAGTCTATTTTATTTCACCGTTAATATTTTTGAAGTACTCTAATAGAGTACACATTTTCTGAGCACTTCTAATACAATGCACATAGAATATTCTAGAATTTCCACTGAATATAATATACGAAATTATAAAACTTTATCATTTTAGTGGAGCAACTGACTGCAGTAGTGGGAGTAATAAAGGGTTTGGGCATGTATGTGTGGAAGTTCCTGGTTCTAGCCCTAGACAAGGCTTTTCCGATGCACCATTTGTCAAGCTACTTTACCAAATAGATGAACCTGTAAACATGACAGTACCCATTTTTGAAAATTCCTTGTTCTCAATCTGATCTGCAAGAAAATTGTTTTGTAAACGTGCTTCATTATGCTCCGACAGCCCCCCAAATTTGAAGTAAATCGACTAATACATGTGTGATATTTCTAAAGTGTGTGAAAAAAGATTAAAAACAAAAGAAAAAATAAAGAAAAAAAATAAGCTGGATGTTGAGGGAACATATCTCAGAATAGCTTGGCATATTTGACTTTGCAACAAGTGGTACACTACCCCAAGGGGATTTTCACAGCAAAAATGGTTAATTTATGCTCAGGCACTATAGATCTACAGATGTGTTAAAACGGCATTTTGTTAGCTCCAGTAAAATACACATTTGTCTGTCACACGCTCACACTGGCTGTACTTTGTCGCACAACACATTATCATGTGTCCTGATGTAGCTTGTGTCTTTATTACGTGAGTTTATATTAATTTTATGACTTTGTATGTTATGAACCCAGATTAACTGTTATTACATGTTGTTTATTACAGCTTCAAGTACACCTCTTAACATTGTTGTGTTACCAATAAATGCTACTGCAGTCAGTGTGTTGTGGGGTGAACCAGCCATGCCTAATGGAGTGATTCGATATTATATGATTATAATTTTGAGCAGTCCTGTAGTGATTCTCAATCATACTAATCTGGTCAATTTGACCCTTGATATCTATGGACTGACTCACAACACAAATTATACAGTTGACATCATTGCTGTTACTGTTGAACTAGGAGATGTTGCATCATTGTCATTCACTACTCCATCATGTAAGTGTGTTATTGTGTTGATATGTTTTGTAATGTACTGTTTTGATTAGTACCATCACTACCATTGAATGTGATTGTTACTACTGGTGGAATGTTACGAGCACTTGTTGTAGACTGGGAATCACCCAGTAATCCAGGGGGTATAATAACAACATACATGGTGACTTATGACAACACTACAGTGAATACTGGTGATAGTAACACAACATATGTTATTATGGGATTGGATATATTCACTAACTACACTATTAGTGTTACAGCATGTACTAATAATGGTTGTGGTAACCAAACTGATGTTGTGATTGGAACTACTGCAGAAGAAGGTATGTACAGCTGTAGAAGTTTAAAAAACATCATTGAAACACTTTACATTTGTTTTTATATTTAGCACCCAGTCCACCTCAAAATTTTGGAGCTTCAGTCATCAATTCTACTACAGTAGAGGTCACCTGGGATCCACCCAGTATCACTAATGGGATCCTACGTTATTACACTGTAGTGTATGGTAGAAGTGATGACATGGAGATGATGGAAGTGAACTCTAGTGATGTGACTGTGTTGGTATCAGGACTGGATCCCTTCACTAATTACACATTTTATGTGTTAGCAGTTACTGTAACACCAAGTCAACCTAGTGATAATGTTACTGTGTTAACTGATGAAGCAGGTGAGTTTGATACTTAGTGACTTAAATCCTAGATCTAATCCAAAACTGTCAAGTTGCAAAAAAAGAGGTGCGACATTTCAAAAGTAGGTTAGTGTGAAAAAATGTGATGTCAAAGGTGGCAGTCAAGAAATTGCTGTGATGTCATCTAATATGTAATATAATTATAACATCATTGCTGTCATTTCTTGGCTGCCACCTTTGATATCAAATCTTTTTCAGTCTAGTCTACCTTTGAAATATCACACGCCTTATTCTTAGCTTGGCTGTTTTGGATTATTTTCATTTTGTATATATGCAAGTGATTCTTGGGGTCTACATTCTCCTTTTTAGTGTGGCTCTTCCCTATCATTTTTGGGCAGTAGTATGTATCACCACAGTGTTATTTGAGAACCAGATGGGAAATATTTTCTGAAAATCTCTCACATGCATGTATGTAATTTGTGTAACTCAGGATATGAGTATCTAATCCAAGTTGTAAAGAAAGAGTGCTGCCCTCAGAAAGGCTGTGGTGAAAAAAGATGTGAAATCCAAGGTGGTGGCCAAGAAATGGCTGTGATGGTAGGTTAATGGTAAAAATTTTAATTATACAATTCAGGTGAATTTGGTGCCGCTTGGTCTTGGTACAAAATTCACCTGAATTGTTGTTATTAAAATTTTTACCATTAACCTACCATCACAGCCATTTCTTGGCCACCACCTTGGATTTCACATCTTTTTTCACCATAGCCTTTCTCAGGGTTGCACTCTTTTTTTACAGCTTGGCTGTTTTGGATTAGATAGTTTTTTATTCA
Source organism: Dysidea avara (assembly GCF_963678975.1). Lineage (NCBI taxonomy): Eukaryota > Metazoa > Porifera > Demospongiae > Dictyoceratida > Dysideidae > Dysidea > Dysidea avara. The sequence continues at coordinate 29,402,295 of NC_089275.1, forward strand.
TAAAAATCGATTGCATAACTTTGACACAGGTTGGGTTTTGTGTCATATATCCATGGTCTTTATCTCGATTCCTTTCAAACCACAAAAAGGCACTCCTACAATGATTACTCCATCCGCATATCAATTTTCAACTCATTCCTCAAAGGGGTTTACCCTGTAGGCATGACAGACCTTCAACCTTATTTTATGAAAATGATTGGTCATAACTCCGTGAATGTTCATCGGATTCCTACCAAAGTTGGTACAGAGATCCGCCTTAATTAGCCCTTTAAGTGTGCCAAATTTCAGCCCAATCCGAGAACGCATTCGTGTTTTATGGCGGCTTTTGCAAAGTGTGCGAAATGAAGAAGATGAAGAAAACAAAGAAATTAAAACAAGACTTTGTTTGCTTGTATCTAGAAAATGGCTGGAGCAATTTTCTTCAAATTTGGCATGTAGACTCTCCTAGCTGGCTGGTACGTCTGTAGCAAATTTAGTTCCAATCGGAGTAGGGATCACAGAGCTGCATAGGTGCGAAAATTGCGTTTTCTTACTTCCTGTTAATATACTCACAGTGTGGCACGCCGGCTTCTTGGACCGCACGACACACTACCGTGTGTCTTGATATATAATATAGCTTGCAGCAATAAAAAAATAGGGCAGGTGGGCACAAACTACATATTGTCACACAACAAGCCATATCTTAGCATTTCTCAGTACTCGAATAGAATATATGCACTCTGTAACTTTTATTATATATGGTAAATAAGGGCGCTAAATGGCATGGCCATATCATGGTGGCTCACTAAGTTATGAGGCATCAAAGTTTGAAAAAGTAGGCAAATTTTAAGTACCCACATATGGGGTGCTATTTGTCTCAAAATTACTGTAGTCAAAATCACAGTATTTAAACTCCAACCACAGATGTATAAACACTGCTACAGAATTAAATAAATACTGCACCAGATATATAAATCCTGCACCAGATCAAGACACACGGTAGTGTGTCGTGCGGCCCAAGAAGCCGGCGCGCCACACCGTGAGTATATTGACAGGAAGAACGAAAACGTCATTTTCACACCTTTGTATCTCGGTGATCACTTATCTGATTGGAACCAAATTTGCTACACAGTTGCCCGCCAGCCAAGGGAGTCTACATTCCAAATTTGAAGGAAATCGCTCCAGCCATTTCCGAGATACGAGCTGCCAAAGTCTTGTTTTTTTTTCTTCGTTTTTTTTTCTTCTTCTTCTTCTTCGTCTTTTCGCACACTTGCAAAAATTGCTATAACAAGCAAACGCGTACTCCGATCGCCTTGAAATTTGGCACACAGAAAGGGAGTCCAAAGGCGAATCCTAGCATCAAATTTGGTACAAATCCGATGAATGGTTCAGGAGTTATGACCGATTATTCGCGTAAAACAAGATCGATTTGTTGTCACGTCTACAGGGTAAACCGCTTCATGGAATGAGTTGAAAATTGCTATGTAGATGGAGTAACCATAGTAGGAGTGCCTTTTGGTGGTTTCAAAGTAATCGAGATAAAGACCACGGAGATATGACACAAAACCCAACCTGTGTCACAATTACGCGATCGATTTTTATGAATAAAAAAGTATTAGTTTTCACGCCTACTAGGCAAACCGCTTAGAGCAATGAGCTGAAAATCGGTGTATAGCTGGAATAATCTTCATAGAAAGTCCTTGCAGTAGTACAGAAGAATCGGATTACAAACCACTGAGTTATGATTCGAAAGCCAACTCCGTGTAGCAAATGCGAGATCAAGATACTCTAATAGAACAGTCACCCTAATAGAGCATTCGGCTAATTTATTTACTTTATTATAGAATTTTATTACATCACAAGTTATTCTGTAAGGAGTTCAGCTGCAAACAGTTAATCTTATAGACAGTTCAGCAAGAAGACAGTCACCATGTGGAGAGTTAAGCAAATATACCACTATAGAGATTCAGAACATTACAAGTCACACTGAAGAAAGTTCAGCTATAAACAAGTCATGCACTGTTTAGAGAATTCAGCTACAATTAAGTCACTCTCTAGAGAATTCAGCTACACAGAATTCAGCTACACACAAGTCACTGTGGAGAGAGTTCTGCTACAAACAAATTACCCTTTAGAGTGATCAGCTACAAACAAAACACTTTGCAGGGTGTTCAACTGCAACAAATCAATTACCTTTAGAGCGAACAGCAATGAACAAATCAACACAAATCTACCTGTTGAGAGATCAGCTAGAAACAAATCACCCTGAAGAGAGTTCAGCTACAAAAAATCACCCTGTAGAGACATCAGCTAGAAACTAGACACAATGTAAGGAGTTCAGCTACAAGCAATCACCCTGTAGAGAGTTCAGCTAAAACAAATCAACCTGCAGAGAGATCAACTACAAACAAATCACCTTATAGAGAGTTCAGCTACAAACAGATTACCTGTAGAGAGATCGGCTACAAACAAATCAACCTGCAGAGAGATCAGCTATATACACACAAATCAACTTGTAGAGAGATCAGCTACAAACAAATCACCCTGTAGAGAGATCAGCTAGAAACTACACACAAAGTAAGGAGTTCAGCTACAAACAAATCACCCTGTAGAGAGATCATCTACAAACTAGACACAAAGTAAGGGGTTCAGCTACAAGCAAATTACCCTGTAGAGAGTTCATCTACAAACAAATCAACCTGTAGAGCAATCAGCTAGAAACAAATCACCCTGAAGAGAGGTCAGCTACAAAAAATCACCCTGTAGAGAGATCAGCTAGAAACAAATCACCCTGAAGAGAGGTCAGCTACAAAAAATCACCTGTAGAGAGATCAGCTAGAAACAAATCACCCTGAAGAGAGGTCAGCTACAAAAAAATCACCCTGTAGAGAGATCGGCTACAAACAAATCAACGTGCAGAGAGATCAGCTACACACAAATCAACTTGTGGAGAGTTCAGCTACAAACAAATTACCCTGTAGAGAGATCGGCTACAAACAAATCAGCCTGTAGAGAGTTCAGCTAAAACAAATCAACCTGCAGAGAGATCAACTACAAACAAATCACCTTATAGAGAGTTCAGCTACAAACAAATTACCCTATAGAGAGATCGGCTACAAACAAATCAACCTGCAGAGAGATCAGCTACACACAAATCAACTTGTAGAGAGATCAATTACAAACAAATCACCCTGTAGAGAGATCAGCTAGAAACTACACACAATGTAAGGAGTTCAGCTACAAATAAATCACCTTATAGAGAGTTCAGCTACAAACAAATCACTCTGTAGAGAGATCAGCTAGAAACTGGACACAATGTAAGGAGTTCAGCTACAAGCAAATCACCCTTTAGTGAGTTCAGCTACAAACAAATCAACCTGCAGTGAGATCACCTACAAAAAAGCACCTTGTACAGAGTTCAGCTACAAACAAATTACCCTGTAGAGAGATCGGCTACAAACAAATCAACCAGTAGAAAGATCAGCTACGCACAAATCAACTTGTAGAGAGATCAGCTACAAACAAATTACCCTGTAGAGAGATCGGCTGCAAATTAATCAACCTGCAGAGAGATCAGCTACACACAAATCAACTTGTAGAGAGATCAGCTACAAACAAATCACCCTGTAGAGAGATCAGCTAGAAACTAGATACAATGCAAGGAGTTCAGCTACAAGCAAAATCACCCTTTAGTGAGTTCAGCTACAAACAAATCAACCTGCAGTGAGATCACCCACAATAATGCACTTGTACAGAGTTCAGTTACAAACAAATCACCCTGTAGAGAGATCAGGTAGAAGAATTCACCTTGTAGAGAGTTCATTTACAAAGAAACCATCATATAGAGAGTTCAGCTACAAAGAAATTACCCCGTAGAGAGTTCAGCTAGAAGAAGTCACCTTGTAAAGAGTTTAGCTACAAAGAAACCATCATGTACAGAATTCAGCTACAAAGAAACCACCTGTACAGAATTCAACTACAAACAAATCACCCTGTATAGAGATCAGCTAGAAGAAGTTACCTTGTAGATAGTTCAGCTACAACAATTCACCCTGTAGAAAGATCATGCTAGAAGAAGTCACCTTGTAGAGTGTTCAGTTACAAAGAAACCATCATGTAGAGAGTTCAGCTGCAAACAAATCACTCTGTAGACAGTTCAGCAACAAAGAAACCACCATGTAGAGAGTTCAGCCTCATACAAACCACCTTGTAGAGAATTCAACTACAATAAATCACCCTGTAGAGAAGAAGTTACCTTGTAGAGAGTTCAGCTACAAAGAAACCACCATGTAGAGAGTTTAGCTGCAAACAATTCACCCTGTAGAGAGTTCAGCTAGAAACAAATCACCCCGTAGAGAGATCAACTGGACGAAGTCACCTTGTAGAGAGTTCAGCTACAAAGAAACCATCATGTAGAGAGTTCAGCTGCAAACAAATCACCCTGCAGAGAGTTCAGCTACAAAAAAATCACCCTGTAGAGAGTTCAGCTAGACGAAGTCACCTTATAGAGAGTTCAGCTACAAAGAAACCATCATGTAGAGAGTTCGGCTATAAAGACACCACCATGTAGAGAGTTTAGCTGCAAACAAATCACCTGTTACAGAGAGTTCAGCTACAAAAAAACCATCCTGTATATAGTTCAGCTACATTTCAAGTCACCCAGTAGAGAGATCAGCTGCAAAAAAAAATCCTGTGGGGAATAATGAGCATGTAATAAATATATGTATATAATTTGTATAATTACTAATAAAATCAAAAATAATTGAAGTACTAAAATTCTTCCTTAAGTTGTTTTCTTCTTCCTGTGGTAAAGAAAAAAAACACATGGGTTAAAAAAGCCCCAAAGCCAGCCATAGGCCGGCTTTGCAGTATACAAATACAAAAAGAAGTGATATCTAATCAAAAACAGCCAAGCTGTAAAAAAAAGGTGCGGCCCCCATAAAGGCCATGGTGAAAAAAGATGTGAAATCCAAGGTGGCGGCCAAGAAATGGCTGTGATGGTAGGTTAATGGTTACATTTTAATAACGGCAATTCAGGTGAATTTTGTGCCGCTTGGTCTTGGCACCAAATTCACCTGAATTGTTGTTATTAAAATGTAACCATTAACCTACCATCACAGCCATTTCTTGGCCGCCACCTTGGATTTCACATCTTTTTTCACCATGGCCTTTATGGGGGCCGCACCTTTTTTTTACAGCTTGGCTGTTTTTGATTAGATATATAAATACTGCACAAGATATAATTATATAATAACTGTACAGCAATTTTGACCAATCAAATCACTTCTTGGTGAAACTTCAATGTACAAAGGTTCCACAGAGATGATATAGAACTCTAATGTACAGCAATTGTGCAACAACAGTAATTGAAATAGGTGTTACATGCGTAAGTCTCGGTCAATGATTTGACCATTTGAGTCGCTTCTTTTCAAATTTCAAAGTATGACTATACATATGCAATTTTCTGTTTGGTGTTGTCACACAACAACTATTTGAACCACTATAGCTTATATAGACACAGTCAGTCAAATAAATACAGTCAGTATTTGTGTATGAAATTATGCTGTGGTATATTTTACAAGGTTACTTTTTGTTTGTTATGAACCCAGATTCACTTGTTATTACTCATTGTTAATTACAGCTCCGAGTACACCTCTTAACATTGTTGTGTTACCAATAAATGCTACTGCGGTCAGAGTGATGTGGGATAAACCAGCCATACCTAATGGAATAATTCAATATTATACTATCATGATTTTGAGCAATCCTGTAGTGATTCTCAATCATACTAATCTGGTCAATTTGACCCTTGATATCTATGGACTAACTCACAACACCAATTATACAGTTTATATCATTGCTGTTACTGTTGAACCAGGAGATGTTGCATCATTGTCATTCACTACTCCATCATGTAAGTGTGTTATTGTGTTGATGTGTTATTTAATGTACTGTTTTGATTAGTACCATCACTACCATTGAATGTGATTGTCACTACTGGTGGAATGTTACGAGCACTTGTTGTAAACTGGGAACCACCGAGTAATCCAGGGGGTATAATAACAACATACATGGTGACTTATGACAACACTACAGTGAATACTGGTGATAGTAACACAACATATGTTATTATGGGATTGGATATATTCACTAACTACACTATTAGTGTGACAGCATGTACTGATAATGGTTGTGGTAACCAAACTGATGTTGTGATTGGAGCTACAGCAGAGGAAGGTATGTACAACTGTAGAAGTTTAAAAAACATCATTGAAACACTTTACTTTTGTTTTTATATTTAGCACCCAGTTCACCTCAAAATTTTGGAGCTTCAGTCATCAATTCTACTACAGTAGATGTCACCTGGGATCCACCCAGTATCACTAATGGGATCCTACGTTATTACACTGTAGTGTATGGTAGTAGTAATGACATGGAGATGATGGAAGTGAACTCTAGTGATGTGACTGTGTTGGTATCAGGACTGGATCCCTTCACTAATTACACATTTTATGTGTTAGCAGTTACTATAACACCAAGTGAACCTAGTGATAGTGTTACTGTGTTAACTGATGAGGCCGGTGAGTTTGATACGCATTAACTTAAATCCAAGTTCTAATCCAAAGCAGCCAAGCTGTGAAAAAAGGTGTTGCCTTTTAAATTAATTGACACAATTAATATACAGTATCAATGCAGCCATTTCTTGGCTGCCACCTTTGATATCACATATTTAGCCTATTTTTGAAAGGCTGCACCCCTTTTTCACAGCCTGGCTGTTTTGGATTAGATATCATTTCATTTCTTTTTGTAAATCATTATACAAGTACCAAAGCTGGCCTGCAGCGGCTGGCTTTGAAGCTGGCGTTTATCTTTTTCTATGGAAGAACAAGATTTCAGTAACATTTTACTATTTTGAAGTTTCTTTTTTGTATTATTTTGTAGTAACTTCATATGTGACCAGATTTTACAAAACTGATCCAAATCTCACATCGGATAAAATCAAACTAACACCTCCAGTGGATAGCTACACTATCGTACTAGTAGTTTTGACACTCAGTACCACTCAAACTACTCGAGGCTGGTTTCAACTGACATCTTTTCTGGGGTGTGCGTAGAGCTCGAATGGCGGTTTTAGGCCTTGTGAAGGACCTGGTTTGGCAAGAATTAGTGGTTTACTTGTGGACAGCCTGATAATGTAGGCCAGACGTTTTTTCTGTGGATTTTGCTACATATTAACCACTAAGGTGCGAGCACAGCCCTGTAATCTTGTCTCTGGACTCCAATCGTGGTCTGCCTCCATTTTGAGGTTTAACCCTTGCCCACCCTGCCACCCCCCACCCTCCACCCCTTTGTGAGCACTCGTGATACTATTTCGCTCGTCCAATAACTCAGATTTTCTATCTTATTTGGCGGAAACTCTACAAGCAGCTACAATTACTGGAAGTGGTCTGAAAGGTAACAGATTGATGCATCTTTAGTGTAAGTTTCATACGTGTGCTTGCTATCCTTGGAGAGTTATGCTGGCTTGAATTCTTTAAAATCGTTTATCTCGAAACTTCTAATGTGCAATTTGGATCGATTTTCTAAAATCCAGTCACATATTATTTGTTAAATTCATTTGTTGTGTTGTTGCATGATATCAAGACACACGGTAGTGTGTCGTGCGGCCCAAGAAGCCGGCGCGCAACACCCGTAAGTATATTGACAGGAAGGAAGAAAACGCAATTTTCGCACCTCCGTAGCTCTGTGCTCCCTTGATGAAACAAGATGATTTTAGCTGTGGACACTCCCTCTACCTTCAGCACTCCACATTCCAAATTTGAGTGAAATCGCTTCAAGCGTTCCCGAGATATGCGACTTAAAAAATTGGCTTAGTTTTTCGTTTTTTTCTTCTTATTTTTCTTCCTCTTTTCGCACACTTACCAAACATTGCTATAAAACGCGAACGCAATATGCGATTTCCTTGAAATTTGGCACACTGAAGTGGAGTATAAAGGCGCATCTGTGTACCAACTTTGGCTAGAATACGATAAACAGGAAAAGAGTTAAGAGCGATTATTCACGAAAAATAACACCAATATGTTGTCACGCCTACAGGGTAAACCGCGTGTGGGAAGAAGCTGAAAATAGGTGGGTGAATAGGTTAACTATTGAACCTCAAACCTTTTGTGGTTTGAAAGAAATCGAGCTAAAAACCAGGAAAATACAACGAAAAAAACCAACAGTATGTAACAATTATGCAATCGAGATTAGCTAATAAAAAACTACTACTTGCCTTGCCTACCAGATAAACTGCTTGGAGTAATGCTTTGAAAATCGCTGTATAGATGGAGTAATCATCTTAGAAAGGCTCTTCAATGGTGTAGAAGAATCAGACTTTAAAGCCACAGAGTTATAACACGAAATCCAACTTGGTGCAGCAAGTGCGAGATCGAGATACTCTAATAGAGCAGTCATCCTAATAGAGCAGTCACCCTGAAAAGAATTCAAAAGATCAGCTACAAACAAGTAACATGCATAGAGATCAGCTGCAAACAAGTTACCCTGTAGCGAGATCAGCTACAAACAATTCATCCTGTAGAGAGATCATCTAGAAGAAGTTACCTTGTAGGGAGTTCATGCAACTATGGAAAAAGATAGTTCAGCTAGAAGAAATCACCTTGTAGAGTTCAGCTACAAAGAAACTACCATGTAGAGAGTTCAGCTACAAACAAATCGCCCTGTAGAGAGATCATCTACAAACAATTCATCCTGTAGAGAGATCAGCTAGAAGAAGTTACCTTGTAGGGAGTTCATGCAACTATGGAAAGAGATAGTTCAGCTAGAAGAAATCACCTTCTAGAGTTCAGCTAGAAGAAATTACCTTGTAGAGAGTTCAGCTACAAAGAAACCATCATGTAGAGAATTCAACTGCAAACAAATCAGCTGTAGAGAGTTCAGCTACAAGCAAATCTCCCTGTAGAGAGATCAGCTAGAAGAAGTTTCCTTGTAGAGAGTTCAGCTACAAACAAATCACCCTGTAGAAAGATCAGCTAGAAGAAGTCACCTTGTAGAGAGCTCATCTACAAAGAAACCACCTTGTAGAGAGCTCAGCTACAAAGAAACCACCATGTAGAGAGTTCAGCTACAAACTAGTGACCTTGTAGAGACATCAGTTACCTTGTAGAGAGTTCAGCTACAAAGAAACCATCATGTAGAGAGCTCAGCTGCAAACAAATCACCTGTAGAGAGTTCAGCTACAAACAAATCTCCCTATAGAGTGATCAGCTAGAAGAAATTACCTTGTAGAGAGTTCAGCTACAAAGAAACCACCATGTAGAGAGTTCAGCTGCAAAGAAATCACCCTGTAGAAAATTCAGCCACAAACAAATTGCCCTGTAGAAAGATCAGTTAGAAGAAGTTACCTTGTAGAGAGTTCAGCTACAAAGAAACCATTCTGTAAAGAGCTCAGCTGCAAACAAATCACCTGCATATAATTCAGCTACAAACAAATCACCCTGTAGAGAGATCAGTTAGAAGAAGTTACCTTGTAGATAGTTCAGCTACAAACAAATCACCCTGTAGAGAGATCAGCTAGAAGAAGTTACCTTGTAGATCGTTCAGCTACAAACAATTCACCCTGTAGAGAGAGCAGCTAGAAGAAGTCACCTTGTGGAGTGTTCAACCACCATGGAGAGTTCTGTAATAAATAAATGTATTATTTAAATATAATTTGTACATTTACTGATAAAATCAGAAATATTTAAAGTACATCTGCTTCATCTTTTCTTCTTCCTGTGGTAAAGAAAAAAAGACAGATTAAAAAAGTCCCAAAGCCAGCCATAGGCCGACTTTGGGGTATACAAATGCAAAAAGAAATGAAATCTAATCCAAAACAGCCAAGCTGTAAAAAAAATGTGCGGCCCTCAAAAAGACGGCACAAAATTCACCTAAATTGCCGTTATTAAAATTTTTACCATTAACCTACCATCACAGCCATTTCTTGGCTGCCACCTTGGATTTCACATCTTTTTTCACCATAGCCTTTTTGAGGGCCGCTCTGTTTTGTTTACAGCTTGGCTGTTTTGGATTAGATACTTGTATCTTGAAACACACTTGTTACACAACTTACATACAAGCATGTCTATAACTCACTGATATTTACATTACTGAAGGTTTCTACCTTTGTTAGTTTACTTGACATGTGTAAGAGAATTAATTTGTCTAGTTTGCATAATCGGTTTAGCTGGAAGGCATTACAAAAATAGTACTATCACTGACTGCTTTATTAGAGTACCTCGATTGTGAGTTGGCGTATATGTCTATTTTAATATTTTTTGTAGTACTCTAATACAGCACACATTTTTTCTAAGCGCTTCTAATACAATGCACAATAAATGTTGTAAAATTTTCACTGATGGATTTACCTTTACCATTCTGGTGTAGTAAACTAGAACTTTCATTTATAAAGTAGAAATTGATCAACTTACTGCAATGGTAGAGTGGTAAAGGGTTTTGGGCATGTAGGTGTGGATGTCCATGGGTTCAAACCCCAGCCTATTATGCTCAAACTTTTACCTATTATACTTTTGAACAGTGCTCAAAAATAAGCCTATTATGCTCAAAATTATAATATGCTTTCAAAAATCAAGGCTATGCTAGAGAAAAGGCTATGTTTTTAAAGCACATCAGTGTTTCCTGACTGCTGTATTAGAGTAAGTGACTGCTCTATTAGAGTATCGATCTTATTAATGTGAATATCCAACCAAAAAAGGTTAATTAAGTTATTTTACATGTTTTCTAAATATGCAATACAGTAATAATGCATATTGGCAATGATCATTTGCTTTCTTTCAGGCACACACATTGTGCATTTTAATTAAAATTTCAAATATCGTCCCTGTTACGCCAGCATTATTACGCCAGCATTATGCTTGATGCTTTGGTTACTTATTATGGTTTAAATTGTGCCAGCATAAGCCTGTCCCTGGATGAAAAAATTTGGTGCATGTTTTGTACTACTAAGTGACCATTCTATTATTGTACAGTGTAACTATTATTGTACTGTATCTTGATCATGCTGTTTTCATATGTTTGGCTTTTGCCTTATGTCTCCTTGGCTAGTACTCTCAGTACTTTCAAACTGCAAAAGGTTTGCACAATGATCATTATTTTATGTACAGACCTATTTTCAAGATATTCTGTTAGGTGGATTACCCTGTAGGCATGATAATAAATCACTTTTGCATTTTGCATAATCTTCTTGTTTTTAATCTGATCTGCATGAAAATTGGACTATACATTGCTGCATTATGCTCTTACTGCCCCTCAAATTTGAAGTAAATTGATTAAAGCAAGCTGGAGTTATTATGATTTTTAAAGAGTGTGAAAGCAAAAGGAAGAATCCATAGGAAGATTAAGGAGAAAAATACACAGAATGCAAGACAAATATGGCTGGTTTTATTCAATTCAAATTTGTGGTCTACTCTGAGGGTGTTTTTCTGCAGCAAAAGTTGTTAATTTACATTCAGGCACTATCAAGCTATGAATGTGTGAATAAAATGTTTCATACTTGTCTTATGCATTGACTATAGTTGGCTACTCGACAAACTATTGTGTGTCTTGATGTAGCTTAGATATTATTTTACATGAGTGTATAAGGTTAATCTTTAACTTGGTTTGTTATGAACCCAGATTCACTGGTTATTACTTGTTGTTAATCACAGCTCCGAGTACACCTCTTAACATTGTTGTGTTACCAATAAATGCTACTGCGGTCAGAGTGATGTGGGATGAACCAGCCATACCTAATGGAATAATTCAATATTATGATATCATAATTTTGAGCAATCCTGTAGTGATTCTCAATCATACTAATCTGGTCAATTTGACCCTTGATATCTATGGACTAACTCACAACACAAATTATACAATTAACATCAGTGCTGTTACTGTTGAACCAGGAGATGTTGCATCAATGTCATTCACTACTCCATCATGTAAGTGTGTTATTGTGTTGATGTGTTATTTAATGTACTGTTTTGATTAGTACCATCACTACCATTGAATGTGATTGTTACTACTGGTGGAATGTTACGAGCACTTGTTGTAAACTGGGAATCACCCAGTAATCCAGGGGGTATAATAACAACATACATGGTGACTTATGACAACACTACAGTGAATACTGGTGATAGTAACACAACATATGTTATTATGGGATTGGATGTATTCACTAACTACACTATTAGTGTGACAGCATGTACTGATAATGGTTGTGGTAACCAAACTGATGTTGTGATTGGAGCTACAGCAGAGGAAGGTATGTGCTCAGTGGCAATAAAAAAAAAATCAAAAAGAACACTGTTTTTTTTTGTTTTTAGCACCCAATTCACCCCGTAATATTTCAGCTTTAGTCATCAATTCTACTACAGTAGAGGTCACCTGGGATCCACCCAGTATCACTAATGGGATCCTACGTTATTACACTGTAGTGTATGGTAGTAATTATGCACCAGGAAGGGGACAGGATATTAGTGGTGGTGACATGGATGTGATGCAAGTGAATGTTAATAGTGTAACTGTGTTGATATCAGGACTGGATCCCTTCACTAATTACACATTTTATGTGTTAGCAGTTACTGTAACACCAAGTGAACCTAGTGATAGTGTTACTGTGTTAACTGATGAAGCAGGTAAATAATTGCATAACAAATACATGACTTACGTATTAAGTTTATGTTACAAAAATAAAGAAAATACTGTATAAGCATGCAATGTAGTCTTTCTAGTGTAACCAGTACAGGAAGTCAATTGCGGCATATGATGTGTTACACCATAATCATCATTTTTATAGTGGTGGATACTTACATGCTATTACTAGCATTAAAATTGCTACCCGACTAGTCTATGCTACTAAAGCCTGTAAATGCACTGAGTTCCTCTCTGAATTGTTGTTGGACAAAGTGTGTTCAATATGCAGTGTGTAATTAAAGTGTAATTTTGTACTCAGAGTTGAGGTGAGGCCCAACAATTTTTGAGACAGAGGCAGAGTCCTTGCATATTCTTAGTTACATATGATGTCATGCTACATGTATATGCCTCCTGTGATTGTAGAAATACAGTGTGCAATCAGGAATGCTGCTTCCAAATATTCTGGCTCTTCAACATCAAGTAGTTGTCACACATTCTAATCAAACAGTCAGGTATTATGTATGATACTATAAAGTTGAAGCGGGATGGCTCAAAAACCCTAAATAAAGTTTTTAAAGTACATCAGGAAATGTTTGAAAGAATGGTACTATATTTAAAAAATTTATAATGCTTATACATGACATTCGACTGCTTTGCTGCTCAATTGCAGTGTCTCTATTTTTGTGCTCGAATCATTGAAGGGGGTCTGAGTGTTACTCTCTTGAGCTGTTAATTTTGAATAACATAGCTTCCAAGTTCAAGATATCTTTTTTTCAATATTTCTGATATGGTAATACTCCCATATGCCACTAACACGAACATCAAGATTGCTCACTATCAATTCCTCCCTATTTTATTTTGATGGAAAGATTGACCAGGTTACTGTATAATTATCATTCAAGGCATTTTTTCACCAGCTTCCTGTACAATAACTAAAGTTTGGAACAATTAACTATCAAGTATAATTGAATGTGACAACAGTGAATCTTTCTCTATAGAACTTCAGTGTATGGAACTTGATAGCTAATTTTTGTAACTACGTAGCTAAATATTGTGATTGAATTGAATCTTTTACCCTGGTCATACTTGCTGTGCTGTCTGCTCAGTAATTATTATGCAACTAAGTACTAAGAATAATAATTGTGGTCAACATTACATCATAAATGTTACTGTCTCAGCAAAAACCCGTCTAGTTCACACAAGCATGCATTTTGAGAAAATAATTTTTAAAAAATTGGTGAAATTATGCGTGTTACAATGAAATTTTACATAGGTTTTAATCGAACCATTACCCAGGAAATTGATTAAACCTATACACCATCTTATTTGACTACTCATGGGGAGTCTGAAAATCTTTCTGCATCTCCAATTGGTTGCGTGTCATGTGGGTTTGTTTACAATGCGATAGACATAAACAAAATTGTCACTGTTTCTTCAATAAAACCTCCTTCATACACTTATGTGCAAGTGACTGCAAGTGCAAAACTAAAACTATACCTTGGTTGATAGATCTGCCAATCCATGATTAACGTTGTAAGCCAAATCCCACCCTTGTAGACTAATCCAAACGGAAGTTATGGCTGCGAATATAAATGCCTGTAGTTTATTTTTTGTGTAGTCACTGTACAAATTGATTTCCTTGTTCTACCTATTGTCTAGTGAAAACTACTGACCATAATCGACTGAAACTTTGGTGAACTATTGCTTGAACAATGCAGATGATGCTGAGAAAAAAAAGAAGAAATTTGCAAGTTGTGCGAACTAGACAGGTTTTCACTGAGATGGAATAATAAATTAATTAATTAAATAAATGTACGTGAAAACTAAAAGGCCTACAGACATGCACTAACCAGTGATAGAATCACCATTTAACAAAGGCACAAATGTACAATACGTACTCATTTTCGTGCTAGTGACTGAAAAGCCATACTATTCCATATAACACACACTACAAAACAGGCAATTGAGGTGGCCATGCCCGACATTAATACGAAGGAAGTTTGCTCTGGTTGGTTTGGCTGTCTCTTTGTAAATGTATTGTTAACGGAACATAGAATGTTTTAATGTTTGCTTGGATTGTACATTTTGCCTTCACCTGCTTGCTGGCTTGGATGTCTTCCTTTATCTGGCACTCCTTGCTTGCATACTCTAACTACTACAGTGTTGTATGTGTATCTCCTGCAAATTGTACTAGTATGCATATAGTGTGTACACATCGCTGTACCATTGCATTACCACTGATGAACTGCATTTAGCTACTTGTGACAGAGATAGGCTAGGTCACATAAAATCAGTAATAGAATCAAACGAGGGATCGGTGTGGAGGATAGAGGTAAATCAACAAGACATCAGATAGTTGAAGTACATAAAATCTTGTTCCCTTTATTGTTTATACAAATCATTAAGGCGACCTGGGGACCAAGACAAGGGCAAAGATGTCAGGGATCCAGATGTCAGGGATCCAGTACTAGTTGATATTGTGCTGTATACTGGCTACATAGCTGAATAACTTCTATCTTCAGTGTTGCCAATAATGTATTGCTGTATGCAATATTACAATAATATATAGCTCTCTACTGTATGTTTTGTATTCATATATACTGCATACACATCACTGTGCCTTTGCCACACCAATAATATACCGGAACTTAGCTACTGATGGCATCTAGTTATAATGTCACTGTTGCGTTATATCTGTCACTATTGTACTATGTTGATTTTGATCTTGCCTTCACCACCTAGTCATGCATAGCCTCACCCGAGGCTTGTCGTATCAGTGTATGTACTTGATTGATATGACCTGGTCCTAGCAATAACGGTAATGATAAACGTGTTATTTGCACGCCCTCTAGCTACTTGCACACTGCGTAGCTACTGCTAACTATGATATTTTATGATTTCTTCAAATCTGGAGTTGTTTATGTTCCTTCTTTATGTTTGACTTTCATGTGCCATCTCAGTAATATATATCATAATTTGTGTTAGTGTCTTTGGGTCATTAGTAATAGGCACACAGATGGAATTGCATTTATTTATTGTATGGGTAAAGTTTAGCTTGTGAGATTAATACTATATTGTTGTGGTGGTGCTTTTGTATTGATTTACCTGATAAATGATACAGATGTACTGTAATGTGTTTATGTTTTGGTTGTTGCTAGCACCCGTCCCACCAGAGAATGTTTTAGCTTCAGTCATCAATTCTACTACAGTAGAGGTCACCTGGGATCCACCCAGTATCACTAATGGGATCCTACGCTATTACACTGTAGTGTATGGTAGTAGTGATGACATGGAGATGATGGAAGTGAACTCTAGTGATGTGACTGTGTTGGTATCAGGACTGGATCCCTTCACTAATTACACATTTTATGTGTTAGCAGTTACTATAACACCAAGTGAACCTAGTGATAGTGTTACTGTGATAACTGATGAAGGAGGTGAGTAATGTTTCAAATAATAATGTTGAGGTGACGATTTTCATAATAGCTTTACCATAAACAAGCAAACCATTGCTATAAAGTACCTTGTGCTTTCACATTAAAAATAAATTTTTCTCTATCCCTTATAAAACAACAGGAACTCTTGAGGGATGTAGGTAGTATGAGTTTGAGGTGTAGTCTAAACTTGCATCAATTATGCTGGTATACTTTCAAGATTAATAGCCAGCAAAAGTATCAAACATTGTGCCTTCATATATAGTATGGAGACTATTTTGATAGGTATTCACAATTCACATGCCAAAGCAAATGTACAGTACTACACATTGTTACTTCATTCAAAAACATATCTGCTTCTTGACTGATTATCACACTTTTTAAAAAATAACAGTGAGATTTTCTAATAGAGCACTAAATCTAATACAACAGTCAAGAAATACCTATGCACTCTAATAAAACAGCCACCTATCAAACATGATTTTTAATTTTGATAGCATAATAGACTATTTAAAAGTTTAGTCCTCCAAAACAAACTATCACTATGTGCTTGGTTCAATTGCTATTATTTATCTGATTATCCACTGTGATTAAGAACTAATAATAAATAATAGTTAGACAACAAGACCAAGGGACTAAGTAATTTAGTAACCCAATGGCTTGAGGCTGTAGCGTCCTGAGCACAGCGAGGGCACTACTAAGGGCTAGAGGGGTTACTAAATCACTCAGTTCCCATTGGTTGCGGTGTCTAACTTATTTAGACTATGGTTTAAAGTACTTACCTTTATAGCCACAGCATGAGTGTAGGGTGAAAGAGCAATGCAGAACAATGGAACGGTTTCTTCCTGAAGTCCTTACAGCTCCCACAAAAAATTATTAGACCGGTAACCAAAGTAACAGTCCCTACAGCGCATACACCGTTTAGTCTACTATTTGTCCAGAATTATGTGTGGAACACGGAGAAGAAGAGTATTACAGTATTATCAAGTACTGCAGTGTGCCTTCGTGTTGTAATTATTTATCATATGCATGCATAATTGCTTGAGGGCGGGTTACTAAATGAACATGTGTAGGTGACTAAGTGAGCATGTCAGGTGACTAAGTGATTTAGTAAACCTGTAAATGAGCCATACCATAGTTTAAATTATAATTAAACCGTTGCTAATTATGAAACTGTTCCAGGCCACTTTATTGTATGAACTACTTCTTTTAAAAATAAAATTTTGTGTTGCACCAAGTATGTTACGTATATTGTGTATGTAACATTATTTATCAACCTTTTTTTGTATATTTTGATTCTGTACACTCCAGCTCCAAGTGCTCCAGAAAACATCACAGCTAATAGTTTAAACTCGACATCTATAGCTGTTAGCTGGCTACCACCTTCTATTCCAAATGGCATAGTGAGGTCATACCGTGTTGTATACACTACTGGTGATGATGTTGATAACACTATTACTATGGACACATCAGTCATCATCAACATGTTAGAAACGTTTACTACTTATCAAGTTCAAGTGTTTGCCACTACTGTTGTTGAGGGAAATGGGAGTGGTATAGTTGTTGTCACCACCGATGAAGATGGTGAGTAATGTCTATATAAAATTCAATTGTCTGAAGTCTCTATGTATGTATAATGTGTTCAGCAAGGATGATTTGTTATTTTTTCTATGCAGTGTAAGTTGATGTGTTTGTTTTATCTTACAGTACCTGGTCCCCCTGGCAATCTATTTGTCAATGAGATCAATTCCACAGCAATAGTTGTCAGTTGGTCTGAACCAGATGTATCCAATGGAATTATTATATTATATGAAATCCTCTACTTTGTTGGTAATGTGTCTTCTCTTGATGATGATGTCACCAGTGTGTCAGTTGCTGTGACCACAAACACTTCTTATCAAGTTATTATTGGTGGACTAGATCCCTTCGCAATGTATAGTGTGGCTGTAAGGGCATATACTAGTATTGGAGCTGGAGAATTGACTAATACCTTCAGTATTTTAACTGATCCATACAGTAAGAAAATTTGTAAACATTTTATAACTAGCTTTGGTACCTCTGTATGTGCAGAATTTCATTGCCCTGGCTATACTACTATAATATTATTAATTTTTAATATGCTTATACGCGTACACTAATTTAAAAATGGTGGACAAAAAGCATTAGGATCTAATGCTCATTCATTTTGAAATAATGTTTAATAGTCTTGCTGACTGTATAGACATATAGTAGAGCAACTAAGTGAAAATGCATCAACCTTGGTACACCAAACTTGGTACAACATTTGATTAATTTATACTATTTCATATTAGACACGGTGCCATTAAATTACCAATCATATCATGCTCAAAGAACCTGACAAGTCAAATCAGTAGAAAATGTATTAGATGAAGCCATAAAAGTGGTCAGTAGTAAATAAACCCTAAATGATGGATGATAGCAGATAGAAGCTTTGTGTATATGTCAGGTTGTTTGTAGATGACTTTATTTTGAGCTAAAACCACTCCAATATGTGCAACAGCTGGTGAGAAGAATGTGTGGACTCAAATGAAATGCAGATGAACCGACAGATGGCTTTAGGTATTATGTATAGATCTGTTACATTTAGACCATTGTATACTTAATGGTTTTGCATAATGATGGCTACACCACAGCCTCCAGAGATGTCATTGCATTCACCCAGTTAGCTTCGCCTCGTGCTGTATTAGCCTCTTGACACACACCCTCGTACTGTATTTTCCATACACACGCATGGCGGTGCTTTAAGTGTTATATTGTACTTCCTGGTTGCGTCTGGCTCGGAGTGATTTTCTCTAGTACTCAAACCGCTGCGATTTTTGGTGATAAGGATATCAGTAAGTGTTTAACTATTCTATTTCTAGTCGTAGAACGAACTAATAGGATTGGTTTGGCTAGTTTTAGCAATTTACAATGTCACGCACATGATCAGTCGTGCTGTCTTAGTGGAGTCGTGTTTAAAAAGCTTCGTTATCAGACGATCAGTAAGTGTTTATACAGTCTATTCCTAGCCGTAGAACAAACTCAAAGGATTAGTTTGGCTGGTTTTAGCGATTTACAGTGTGTTGTTTACATAACATTCCACAAATAAATTCTCCGCATAACTGTACTGTATTTGCCCAAGTGTACTGTATTTGCCCATTTAAGCGCATAACTGTACTGTATTTGCCCAATTAGCTGCATAACTGTACTGTATGACTCATGCAGTACAGTTATGCAGTTGATTAGTACTGTATGGAGAACACGATATGCGTCATCGCTTTGATCCTCCCCGCAAAGTACAATATAAGGTAATACAGATCAATGCTTAATTAACTCTTAACCATATATTTTTGCTCACTGATGGCAGTAAGGTATTTAGTAGTTAGAGAAAGTTTCAATGATACTGCACAAATTAAGCAACTTGTACAATCACTACAGGTTCATCCCCACCAGTAGGATTTATGGTGATGGTACTCAATTCAACTACAGTACAGTTATCATGGCAATATCCTGAGTCACCAAATGGTGAGATCAGAGGTTACTCAATTCTGGAGTCATCACTTGTAATACTAAACATCACTTTGGATACTGTTGATGATACTAGTAATCAAACAGTTGTAGTGTCAGGGTTAACACCATTCACAATTTATGGCTACCGTGTGAGAGCCTTCTCATTTGGTGATCAAACTGAGCAACCAAACTTTGTCCACATTGGCATAGCAACTGTTGAAATAGTTGTGAGAACCGATGAAGATGGTAAAATATGTAGTACTTTATTGTGTTGATATTTACATTTTCAATTATAGTACCTGGACCTCCTACAAACTTCATAGTACAACATATCACTTCTAATAACATACAATTATCATGGGGTGTACCATCAGTCACTAATGGCATCATACTCTACTATACTGTGGTCTATTCTAACACTACTGATACTATAGAAATAGTGTACAACAATAATATTACTATAAGCACTATTACTGGTCTCAATGAAGACACTGTGTACAATTTTACTATCTATGCTAACACCAGTGCAGGTGCAGGTTCTACTAGTATGCTTTTAGCAAGAACATTTGAAGATCGTAAGTGTATTATGTAGTTGATAGACATTTGGTAAAGCTATATAATGTATAGGTATAATGGAAATACATCTTTATAAGTTGTGATGATTACGTTGGTCTCTTTTGGAAAATTATGCGTGCATGGCTTGTTTCTTTGTCTGTTCACACCAGTACTAGTCCAGCAAAGCAGCTTTATGTTAAAGTAGTCAGTGTGAGTACTGTGCAATGAAATTACAGGTCAGGTACTGTATGTATGCTTTACTCTGAGGCATATACTTCATGCTACTTCAGAATGCAATGAAATTGGTTTCTGGATGCATGTGTACAGTGCCGTTGTATTGAACTACAAAGCTAATCACCATTTAAACAATAGGGAAATATTCAATTTGCATATTATCTATGTACACCTCTATTATCTGAACACCTTGATTATCCTGAATGTTGAATTCGAGAATAATAATGTTGAAGGTGTATTTTCTATTAGAGTATGTGTGTGCTGAATGGAGCTCCATATATGGACTTCATTAATTTGTCACTCAGCACTCAACCAACACTCATTATATTACTCAACACTCATTAGCATAAATCACCTCTCAACTTCTAGCAACAATAGTTGAGCAACCATAAAAGCAACAGAAATTAAATTAAGTCGTTATATCCTTTATTATTGCATAATTTTATATTATTTTTTGTATAGTTCCATCAGCACCTCCACAAAATGTTACAACCATGGTGATCAGTTCAACATCAATATCTGTGTTTTGGGATCCACCTCCTTTTAATGATCAAAATGGTGTCATCACTGGCTATCAAGTGAACATCATTTATCAGAATACAACTATTGTGTCTATCATCACCATTAACACTAGTATTGTCGCTAATAACTTACAGGAATTTGAAGAATATGTTATTGAAGTAGCAGCTATGACTTCTGTTGGTTTAGGTCCATTCAGTGATCCTGTTAGCAGTCAAACATTTGAAGATGGTGAGTAACAGTATACTAATCTTTATATACGTATGTACAGTCATGCATATGAATCATTAATGGGATTGTTATGCTACACTCTGATTATTTATTAAAAAAATATAATAAGCTTATTTTTACCTACAATATCACCATCGATTCACTGCCATGTACATACAGCTACATAGAATGAAACTGTCTATAGAGAGCTTTTCTTATTTGCTAGTATCCAACTACTGTAGTAACGTCTCAGTCAGTGTCAGTTACTTTTGGAATTTACACTCTTCCAAGCACAATAGAGGACAGTATGAGAATAGTCTGAGACAGGCTCTTTAAACATAATGTATCTAGAGTAATCTGGTTGGATAGCTGAACTCTTTGCATAGTGTCTACTCTAGCAATACTAGTATCTACACTAGTTTACATGTGCTTACAGTAGTATAGATACAGCAGATGCACACTTACACATTTCTGATCGTTTTAAGATATCTTTCCATGCCTTAAACCACCAAGATTATACAATTCTTGATACAGCCATGTACATAAATTGCATGAAAGTTGGCAGTTTGTTAGTGAATCCTGTGGAAGGTAAAGAGCCACTGTTTTATAAGAATGAAATACGTGTAGCTTCAACCATATCAGAAAGCTGTTGCTAATACTCTGAATATGTAGACTGAGCATTAATAATTGGAAAGTCAACAAGAACAGTACCCCGAAGATATTTATAAGTTGTTGATAGAACTGTAACAGAATTGTATAGCTAGTCTGATCGTAGTAAGCCATGATAGTAGCACATTTTTGAAGAACTCTTTTTTTACTTGTAATACAGAGCAAGGATAACTACAAGAATTTTAACTACTGTTTTGAAGATTGACCCAACCTTCTAATCTACAGACGTCAAAGTACAAGATAGTACCTTTCGTTATTCATACACTATGTAGTCTCTCAAAGCTAACCTATACATTTTTCTTATTGCAGTTAGATACTGGCTACTTGTACAAGCATCAGATTCACTTTGGAGGTTTTTCAACAAACTTGTGGAAACTGCATGCATGGATTTGTCATTCCAACTTCTTCTTTATTGAGTCATTGAGCATCTGTGAGCAAATTTCGACCTCTGGGCCTTGTAACGTTTTGCTGGATTACAATAATTGTGATTGGATCTGCAAAAATAGATCTTAAAGCTTCCAAATTTCCAAGTTTGACTAATCATGTTTCCTCAGATTTTTACCCACCTAATTTTACAAAGCAACAATGATATGTTAGGGGTATGATGTGACCACATTTTAAGCTGGTATTAAGCTGGTAGGTACCTTCAAGTCAAGTTATGGGTTGCCTGATACATACAATTGCAAAGGCTATAAGACTCCTTTTCATAGATACACAGTCGTAATTATAAAACTGTGCACTAAAAGTTAACAAATTTATCACTGAGAGATCCAACTATCTTGTATTCCAGAATGCAGTTTTTTGGCCTACCAAAAGATCTGACTGTCGTGTGTTCCAGAATATAGCATTAAATTTTTGCAATGCAAAAATGTGACTGGATCTGCGAAAACAGGACATAATCACATATTTTTGAATTCCTGTTTATTAAATATTTATAATCTACTTAGCCAAATGTACCCACTGGCAAAGTTTCAGCTTCATATGCCAATACCTTTGGGAGTTACAGCCCTACAAAGTAGCAACAACAGAAAAATCGATTTGTACAGCAAGTATAGGGAAAATAAATTACAGGCGCTTAAATAAACGGCTGTAACTTACCAATGGATTGAGGTACGGAGCTACGATTTTCACTATCGTGTTTGCCATGAACCGGGGGACCAATTACTGGGGAAGTGTTTCCTTTACTCACCCTTCTTCACTGCATACAAAGGCAAAATTTGTGAACAAAAATCGATTGCGTATGATCACTTCGATGTGATGTAAACAAACGCTCATAACTTCCACGTCCTTGGGTCTACTGCAACAAAGAGTTTCCAACTCCTCTTGAGCAGGCGAATAAGATGATATCCAGGGTTGTATTGTTAGTCCCTTTCTTCACTAAGAAAGAGGCGTTCAAAACATTTACGGAATTTTTCAATAATACGCAAGTATTTCACCCAATGTATTCAATGCTTTATACTGTAAATTTAGGCTTGTGCGACTATGTCCTGTTTTCGCAGATCCGGTCACAAATGTAGAGCTTACACACACACACACACACACACACACACACACACACACACACACACACACACACACACACACACACACACACACACACACACACACACACACACACACACACACACACACACACAAACACACACACACACACACACTTGTTACAACAAATTCCAATAAATCACCAATACAAACTTATTAAAATATAGATGCTGTACTGAACAAAGAAAATACCTTATTCCTCTTGTTTACACAATAGGAGATCTCCTGTTATGTGTTGGGTTGCTAAGATGCTCTTTGATAGGTAATGCCAGTTATGCACAGTCAGCATCTTGCAATAGGCCAGCTGGAACATTGTCCCTACATTAAAACAGGCTTACATTTACAAATATAACTTGCTATTTAACCTATCACTCGAGAAAACACAGTATGACCATGTGTTGACTATAAGCTAGAATGCTTTACACGTGTCTGTAAAACTAGCACTTACTTTCAGACTAATTCACACTATTATTCTCTTGGACTCCCAGATGATAATTTTGTTGGTGGTTTTCAAAACAAGCTCTTTCTTGTAGTTTTCTTTAGCATAAATCATGGCTGCCTAATGTGGATATTGTACTTTGAGTATGCTTAATGTCCTAAATTATGATGTAATAGCGGCATATGTTCTAGTGGGTTGGCCTCTGAGTGGCCTGCTAGCACCTTAAGTATTTATGTGTTTGGTATACATGTACCGTATTTACTCGATTTGTGCCCCAGGGGTACTATTATTTTTTGCCCAAAAATAAGAATAAAACCCTTCGGATGGTGCGCACTGCGGTATTATTCGAGGGTGCACTACTAATATTTTAAACCTTCCACTGCTATAACTATTCTACACTATAGTTTATAAAACATACACAACACGTTGCTACTTGCTTCTTCTACACAGGACCTTTCTTTCACTCAAGTCCTTGTAGCACAACCATGTCACGCCTCGTGCTACATGGTTCATTTACTAACTAATATCCGGAATTTCGATTATGTGATAGCCATTTAAGTTTTGCCAGGACAGTGCCTTCCTTAAATCGAGATGGAGATTAATACTACAGGTATGAGAGCACTAGTAAAGAGTAATTACAAAAGTATAGTGCGGTACTATTCGAAGGTGTAGTACAATTAAAAAACAAGGATAAAGACCTTCAAATAGTACCACATTGCAGTACTATTCGAGGGTGCGGCACAAATCGAATAAATACGGTATATATGCTTGTGTTAATAAGTGTGGGTTTGTATTGTGTAAGTGTTCTACTCAATAACATTTTAGTTCCTTCCATGTCACCTCAAAACATATCCGTCAGTATTGTGTCATCTCAGAGTGTACAACTGTCATGGGAGCCACCACTAATAATTGAACAGAATGGAATTTTACTTCAATATCATGTGATTGTTATGGAAACCCAGATACTGTATTTAGACAATGGAACAGTAATCTCACAAATGGGAATGAATTTCAACAGAACATATAATGTTTCAGAAGGACGTACACAATTAATTGACATGTTACACCCTAGTTACAACTACACTGTTAGAATAGCAGCAGCTACTGTAGTAGGAATAGGTCCATTTAGTGATCCCATTACTGTGATGACACTGGAGGATGGTGAGTACTTTGATTAACTTTTGTATTTTGCATTGTGTCTGTCCACACAGCCTTTTTAAGGTTGCTCTGAACAGAAAATAATATTATTATGTTTGGTTTGATGCAAACAGACGTACACATGTAATTGAAATGAGGTCCTTTATCATTGTTGATAGTTTAGATTTTCTATTATGTCTAATGGAACATAGCTACAGTATAGTCTACAGTGTAGTCTAGTAATATTCCTTACAGGTATATAAGCTTTTTTATACCGAAATGTTTAAACTTTGGACATTGGAATAGTCTGTGTAGCTCCACAGTTGCATATTTAAATTCCACTGGAAAAGAAAAGTAGCAAGATCTTTTAAAATAATCTGATGTTTGATCTTTTCATTCTTCTGTCTATAAATAAGTTTTTACCTGTGCATTTATCATACAGTATGATAATACTCTATATTAGGGATCATGGAGGTCTGAATTTTTCTGGCCAATAATATCACCCAAAACCCTGCTTCACAATACCATCCTGGCACCTTGACAGTATTGGTTCAAGCCCAAAAGTGCCTTCAGTTCAACCAAATGCTTTCAATAGATTCCTACAAATTAAAAAATCAATGGGATTTTCTACTGACTGACTAACTGCCTGCCTGCCTGATGCCTTCAGACAGATGTAACTAGAAAATGGCTAAGGCTATGGGCTTGATTTTTTCACTGTTTGATGTTTCTTCAACCTGTGATGTGCTTTTGCCATACTGCAGTATGTACAATGCATGCATCATGGACTTAACTTTGTGTTCCATTTCCTTTTGCTAATGGCAAAAGGTGTCATTTTGCAATAGTACAATGACTTCCCTAAGGGAATTGTCCATGTTTTACGTGGTAACTGGATTGATTGCTGAGGTGCTTCTCCTATTGTTCTTCATTTGTAATGCTGTGAAATGAGGTGAACATAACTGAAAGTGAAGCATAATGGTCACTTTCAAGTCAGTAATTGACAGCTGGGGCAGGCAAATCATCCATATTTTTCATCATGATGACTGGATTGATTGCAGATGCGCTTCTCCCACCTGTTCATCATTTGTAGCACTGTGTAACAGGCTGAATATAGCTGAAAGCAAAATGTAATAGCCACTTCCATTTTTGAGTCAGTAACTGATATTTGGGGAGCACATTCAGTCAAAAACATTACCTCTGGTGCCATCCTTTCTTTTGATATGGTATCCATAGGTTCACCAGTAATAATAATGGTATAAAGAAAGTAAACAAACAAGTATAAGGAAAAATTCAGAATTTTAAGTTCAATTAGGGATCATAGAGAAACTAGGGAAACAAGGGAGGTCACCTACACATGCATGCAGATATACTAGTGGACATTTAATCCTTAAGTCATGCTTTTGAAGTGAACTAAATAGTTAAAAGAAGAGCAACAATATAATAATATGTAACCAAATTTTAAAATCTGAAATAGTATAATATATGCTTAACGTTTGTGAATATTTTCATATTAACAGTTCCAGATGAACCTCCATTAAACATTATTTTGTTTGCTGACTCATCTCGTTATACAACTTTGTCATGGGAACCACCATTACTAGAAGAAAAAAATGGACTACTTGTTGAATACCATGCAATTGTCATGGAAACCCAGATACTATATTTAGAAAATGGAACAGTAATATCACAAATTGGGATGAATTTCAACAGAACATATAATGTTTCACAAGGACGTACACAATTGATTGACATGTTACATCCTAGTTACAACTACACTGTTAGAATAGCAGCAGCTACTGTAGTAGGAATAGGTCCATTTAGTGATCCTATTACTGTGATGACACTGGAGGATGGTGAGTGTTTAATTACCTACTGTAATTGTGCTGTATATTGCACTAGGGAAACAAATATTTGAACAAGAAGATTAGGGACCGTTAGTTGTTACTATGCACAAACAAGAAATAAGAGGGATGGAGAAAGGATTGCTGATGTGGTAATGTAAATCACATCCCTATTTTTCCTTGATAGAAGAGTGAAAATAGGAACTTTTGATGTACATTATTACCTCAGAATCTCCATACCTATTACTTCTTCTATGCAGTTTTGTCATGATCACAACTAACAATCAGTTATTCTTCTTACAAATTTTGTTTCCCTAGTCTCTGAAATTCCATGTACGCAGACAAAATAGTTTATAGTATGTACCAGCAGGTATATTGTAAGTTCAGTTATCAAAACACATGGTAGTGTGTCATGTAGCCAAGGAATCCAGCACACAACACCCGTGAGTATGTTGACAGGAAGAAAGAAAAAACAATTTTTGCGCATCCATAGCTCTGTGCTACCTTTATGAAACAAGACGATTTTTGCTGTGGACATGCCTGCCAATGCCAGTACCCCACATACCAAATTTGTCCGAAAACACTTCAAGTGTTCCCGAGATGTGTGACATCACAAATTGGCTTAGTTTCTTCATTTTTTTCTTCTTATTTTCTTCCTCTTTTTGCACACTTACAAAAACTTCCATAAAACGTGAATGCCATATCCAATTACCTTGAAATTTGGCACATAGGAGAGGGATATAAAGGCACATTGTGGTACCACATTTGGTTGAAATACAATAAACAGTGAAGGAGTTATTAGCAATTATTCATGAAAAATGACACCAATATGTTGTCATGCCTACGGGGTAAACTGCTTATGGGAAGAAGCTGAAAATTGGTGCATGGATAGGTTAACTATTGAACCTCAAAACTTTTGTAGTTTGAAAGAGAATCGAGCTAAAGACCATGAAGATACAATGAAAAAAGCTAACAGTCAATTCTATTAGTTTGTTTTACGACTAGAAATAGATTATATGAACACTTACTGATATCCTTATCACCGAAAATCGCAGCGATTTGAGTACTAGAGAAAATCGCTCCGAGCCAGACGTGACCAGGAAGTACAATATAACGCTTAAAGCGCTGCCTTGCTTGTGTGTACGAACAATACAGTACTCGGGGGTGTCTCGAGGCAAATACAGCACTCGGCTTCACCACGTGCTGTATTAGCCTCTCGACACACCCCCTCGTACTGTAATTTCCGTACACATGTGTGGTGGTGCTTTAACTCTAACACAAATATGAGATGCAGCTACTTTACTTTTCATTTAGCAGTAATTTTTATATAAATTCAAATTTCTTTTGTCTGTAACAGGACGTATGATAGAGTGTTTTGTGGCCAAGTATAGCCAGTGCTGCCAGGCGACAGACAAGTGTATATTTTATAGGAAGCAAGAAACATCATTTTTGCATGTCCGTAGCTCAATAATCGCCTGAATAGAAAATACCCGTTTTGCTGTGAAAACTCCCTTGAGGGTAGGGCACCTCCTGTGTCAAATGTGAGTCAAATCCGCATAGCCATTACTGAGATATGTGACCAGATTCGCAAAAAGGGGTCTTCCACACACATTTACCAACTTTGATGATTCATAACTTCAGATAGGAACATGCTAATGGAATGAAATTCGGTTAGTAGTGAGCAGTAACATACTGTAGCGAAATTTATGGAGAAAGTTTCAGGTTTGCAACTTGAAATCTAAGTTATGGTCTTTCAAATTAATGGAATTAGATGTGTAGGAAAAACCCTTTTCATAAACCATTCACGTATGTATCTTCAAAGTTCGTCTAATATTTAAAAAAATTTAATCTTATGCGCACTTTCTTCCTTTCACAAATTGTAGTAACTCATGCATGCTTTAATTGCTTCACATCAGGGCAGTAGAGCATAATGCAGCACAGTTACACCAATTCTCACATATTTATACACAATAGTGTGACTCAAATAGCTATAATAGTTGTAAGCCAGTGCCAATAAGAAATAAATCAAATATCTAGGTAGTTACACATCTTTGTAATCAGATTAATTGTCACCTGCATTACTGTACATCACTTGAAGACCTTATAACCATTTCTCACTTCATTAGTGAGTTAATACAAACTCTTTACTTTATATGTGCAGTTCCTACTGATACTCCACTAAATGCCAGATTATCTACTGAGTCATCTCGTAGTATCACACTGTCATGGGAACCACCTTCACTAGAAGATCAAAATGGACTTCTTGTTCAATATCATGTGATTGTCATAGAAACCCAGATACTATATTTAGACAATGGAACAGTGATTACACAAATGGGAATGAATTTCAACAGAACATATAATGTTTCAGAAGGACGTACACAATTGATTGACATGTTACATACTAGTTACAACTACACTGTTAGAATAGCAGCAGCTACTGTAGTAGGAATAGGTCCATTTAGTGACCCCATTACTGTGATGACACTGGAGGATGGTGAGTGTTTATACTGTACACATTATACTGTATAATAATAGTGGTTTGTAATTGTAAATGCAAATATTAAATTGAACATGCCACATGGCATCTTGTAGAAAATTGCAAGTGTCAAGTATAATCGTAACAATATTTGAAAATCTAATTGTTTTGCCAGTATGGGAATTAAAAGATATGTAGTGGTTAGAGCAAATACATAGAGTAGATTTTTTTTGATATGGTGTATCATACAATACGGTAGTACTGTATGTTAGGGATCATGGAGATTTGGGTTTTCCTAGCCAAAAAATTCAACCAACTTCACAACTCCATCCTGGCACCTTGGCAGTATTGGTTAGGTATAACCAAGCCCAAAAGTGCCTTCAGTATGATCGTAAATGCTTCCAATAAATTGTTACAAAATTAAAAAAAATGTTAATCAGACAAGCGTAACTCGATAACGGCTATGATTATGTTCTTCATTTTTTCACTCTTCGACATCGCTTAGTCCCGAGACGTGCCTTTAGGCAGACTGCACTACATGCAATGCACGTATTATGGACTTACTTTTGTCCTCCTTTGTGTCCCATTCATTTTTGCTGACAGCCAAAGGTGTCTATTCATGGTAGCATGATCCATGGCTTCCCTACAGTACATTTGTAAATGGGAATCATCCGTATTTTCCGTGGTGACTGAATTGATTGCAGAGACGATTCTAACACTGTTCTTCATTTGTAATGCTGTGTAACGGGCTGAACATACGTAGCTGAAAGTGAAGCATAATGGCCATTGCACTTTCAAAGCAGTATTAGATAGCTTGGGCGCTTGTTCAGGCGAAAACATTAATTCTGGTGCCGTCCTTTGTTTTGATGCGGTATGCGTGGGTTCACCAAGAAAGTAAACAAACAAGTTTAAAGGAAAATCAGGAATTTAAGTTCGATTAGGGATCATAAAAAAATAAAGTATGGAAACAAGGGAGTTTGTCTGTACCTGCAGATATACTAGTGAACATTTAGTCCCCAGGGTATAGACTGAATTAGGGATTAAATGTTCACTAGTATATCTGCAGGTATAGACAACCTCCCTTGTTTCCCTATTTCATTTTTCTATGATCCCTAATCAAATTTAAAATCCCTAATTTTTCCTTAAACTTGTTTGCTAAAAAAGCAGCTATAAGGGAATGACAACTGCATTGTACATGTGTAAAGGTTTAATAATTTAAATCTCAAACCACTGGAGTCTACTGAATTCAACATTGTTTCTGTCAAACCTTGAAGCATCACCACTGATTTCTCTGGCAATATATACAACAATTTTTGTTTTAAATCTCTTCAGTATAAAGAGTAACTTGTTCCCTGCATATTTTGTATCTGTTCATATAACCAGCTAAAGTTCATTACTTGATAATTTGTTACAGTAGATGATTTATTTTATTATACAATTATTAACTACAGTAATTAATGGAATGTGTACAACATTGTAAACACGTTCACCATGATTATATGTATGTATAAGATATCAATAACAGAATGAGGTAATAAAGGTACGTGTTTCTTGTTTCATGTGACACAGCTCCAAGTGAAGTTCCACTGAATGTCATTTTGTCTGTTCAGTCATCTCGTAATATCACATTGTCATGGGAACTACCTTCACTAGAAGAACAAAATGGACTACTTGTTCAATACCATGTAATTGTCATGGAAATCCAGATACTATATTTAGACAATGGAACAGTAACCTCACAAATGGGAATGAATTTCAACAGAACATATAATGTTTCAGAAGGACGTACACAATTGATTGACATGTTACATCCTAGTTACAACTACACTGTTAGAATAGCAGCAGCTACTGTAGTAGGAATAGGTCCATTTAGTGATCCCATTACTGTGATGACACTGGAGGATGGTGAGTGTTTGTAATCATTTCTTATTAACATAAAATTTCATATTTTTAATTATGCTCTACAATATAACATTTTTTTCTGATAGTGGACATGTATTTACAAACAAATATGACCTGCAGCTACTGTCCTTTTCATTTAGCATATGCATTCAAATTTCTTGTGTCTATAACAGGACATATAATAGATTGCTTATACCCCGTTCACACTAGCCCAGTAGCATGGTTCGGAACAGTACGGCTTGATAAAAAGTGCAATGTGAACACCGTCCGTACCGGGCCCAACCGAACCGAGCCAGCCCACCCGATTGAACCAGGCCAGCACGGTACAGTACGATAATTATGTCACCAGGCACACAAAATAATAAAATCATCCAATGAAGAAGGACCCAGAAACACTGTTCGACACAAAGTTCGGCATGAAAGAAAGTCTAGTGACAGTTATGAACTACTTTTCGTTGTGCCAGTTACTGTTTCACTCACTTCCGATTCGCGACGCGATTTCTGCAGCTCTACACGGCCGCCTGTCTATTGCTGTCTTGTTGAAATGAAAGAATCCCAGCACAAGAGACTTGAAGAGCAAGAGCTATATCCAATTTTAGTAAGCAAACTGATAAATATTTAATTGTGCGCTTATGGAAACCGGATGACTTAGCGAGCGAGACTGTGTAGTGTGAACAGAGACAATAATGGGCTGTACCGAACCCAGTCGAACTGAACCGTATTATCGTGCTAATGTGAATGGACTGTTAGCGGCTAAGTATAGCCAGTGCTACCAGGCAACAGACAAGTGTGTATTTTATGGGAACCAAGAAACATTGTTTTCGAATGTCCATAGCTCAATATTTTCCTGAACAGAAATTACCCATTTTGCTGTGAAAACTCCCTGGAGGGTAGGGCACCTCCTACTTTAAATTTGAGTTAAATCCGCCTAGCCATCACTGAGATATGTGACCAGATTTGCGAAAAGGGGTCTTCCACACACATTTACCAACTTTGATGATTCATAGCTTCAGATAGAAACATGCTAATGGAATAAAATTTGGTTAGTAGTAAGCAATAAGATACTGTAGTGTAATGGATGCATGGAGAAAGTTTCAGGTTTGTATCTTGAGTCTAAGTTATGGTCTTTCAAGTAAATGGAATAGGGAAGATCTCTGTCATAAACCATTCACATAATATTATGTGTCCTCAAAGTTCATCTAAATTTCTTCATATAAAAATTTTTAATCTTAAGGACGCTTTCTTCCTTTTCTTTTCACACAAATTGTAGTTGCTCATGCATGCTTTAATTGTTTCTCATCATGGCATAATACAGCACAGTTACACCAATTCTCACATATTTATACACAATAGTCTGACTCAACCAGCTATAATAGTTGTAAGCCAGTGCCAATAAGACATAAATCAAATATCTAGGTAGTTACACATCTTTGTAGTAAGATTAACTGTCACCTACATTACTGTACACCTTATAACCATTTCTCACTTCATTAATGAGTTAATACAAACTCTTTACTTTATATGTGCAGTTCCTACTGATACTCCACTAAATGCCAGGTTATCTACTGAGTCATCTCGTAGTATCACACTGTCATGGGAACCACCTTCACTAGACGAACAAAATGGACTACTTGTTCAATATCATGTGATTGTCATGGAAACCCAGATACTATATTTAGACAATGGAACAATAATCTCGCAAAAGGGAATGAATTTCAACAGAACATATAATGTTTCAGAAGGACGTACACAATTGATTGACATGTTACATCCTAGTTACAACTACACTGTTAGAATAGCAGCAGCTACTGTAGTAGGAATTGGTCCATTTAGTGATCCCATTACTGTGATGACACTGGAGGATGGTGAGTGTTTATACTGTACACATTATACTGTATAATAATAGTGGTTTGTAATTGTAAATGCAAATGTTAACTAGAACATGCCACATGTAATCTTGTAGAAAATTGCAAGTGTCAAGTATAATCATAACAATATTTGAAAGTTTAATTGTTTTGCCAGTATGGGAATTAAAAGATATGTAGTAATTAGAGCAAATACGTACAGTAGATTTTTTTTGCTAATATTTGATATAGTGTATTTGCTAAAAAAAGCAGCTACAAGGGAATGATAACCACGTGTAAAGGTTTAATAATTTAAATTTCAAACCACTGGAGTCTACTGAATTCAACATTGTTTCTGTCAAACCTTGAAGCATCACCACAACAATTTTTGTTTTAAATCTCTTTGGTTTGAAGAGTAACTTGTTCCCTGCATATTTGTGTAGGTTATTGCACAAATCCAGGTATCTTCGCTATTTTAGAGACCTGGGGAATGGCACAATTATCATCGAGGACGAAGATACCATGGATTTTGGAAATAACCAATTTAGACTATGGCTTGTGCAGCTCTGGTAACTGCCAATAATGGCAGCTTCCTGATCGAATTAGTGTTAAAACAACTCACTGGTAGCTAGGCTTCCTAGATGAATACAACCATCTCTATTATCCAGCGATGTTTTCATCACACTCTAGCTATGATTTCTGATGGCTGTTGTGACTGGAATCCAGCAAATCTCATGGCACACATGACAAATAATTTTGTCACGGGTATCTAACCAGTTTAGATACCTACCTGCGGGTATCTATTGGATTTTAAATGCCTCATTAATGACCAAACTTCAAACACAGCATAATTCATACACAAATACTGACTGTATTTATTCCGTCTATGTTTTGGTGTTGGAACTAATAGTCCTAAAATTCTGCCTAGGCTCAAACAAAAATAGACCACAGCCCCAAATAGTGAATAACATTAGAGTCATTTATAGATTTGAGGTTCATTTTGTCTCGTTATAGGGAGTTTTTAAAAATAGTTGTTCCAATACTGAATAAAGACCGGGTTAGAATATGTAGTATTGGAACACTATTTTTGCTGTGAAAGCATACTATGAGTACCATAGTCTAATATATCTGTTCATATAACCAGCTAAAGTTCATGACTTGATCAAGACACACGGTGGTGTGTCGTGTGGCCCAAGAAGCCGGCGCGCAACACCCGTGAGTATATTGACAGGAAGAAAGAAAACGCAATTTTCGCACCTCCGTAGCTCTGTGCTGCCTAGATGAAACAAGACGATTTTTGCTGTGGACACTCTCTCCAACTTCAGCACACCACATTCCAAAGTTGAGCGCAATCGCTTCACGCGTTCCCGAGATATGCGACTTCAAAATTGGCTTAGTTTCTTCGTTTTTTTTCTTCTTATTTTTCTTCCTTATTTCACAAACTTACAAAAACTGCTATAAAACGCGAACACCATATCCGATTGCCTTGAAATTTGGCACACAGAAGGGGGGTATAAAGGCGCATCTCGGTACCAACTTTGGCTGGAATACGATAAACAGGCAAAGAGTTATGAGCAATTATTCATGAAAAATAACACCAATATGTTGTCACGCCTACAGCATAAACCGCGTATGGGAAGAAGCTGAAAATCGGTGGGTGAATAGGTTAACTATTGAGTCTCAAACCTTTTGTGGTTTGAAAGAAATCGAGCTTAAAACCGGGAAGATACAACGAAAAAACCAACAGTGTGTAACAATTACGCAATCGAGATTAGCTATTAAAAAAACGACTGCTTGCCACGCCTACCAGATAGACCGCTTGGAGTAATGCTTTGAAAATCACTGTTCAGATGGAGTAATCATCCTTCAATGGTGTAGAAGAATCAGACTTAAAGTCACGGAGTTATAACACGAAATCCAACTTGGTGCAGCACATGCGAGATCGAGATACTCTAATAGAGCAGTCATCCTAATAGAATAGTCACCCTGAAGAGAATTCAAGAGATCAGCTAGAAACAAGTAACCTGTATAGAGATCAGCTACAAACAAGTCACCCTGTAGAGAGATCAACTAGAAGAAGTTACCTTGTGGGGAGTTCATGCAACTATGGAAAGAGATAGTTCAGCTAGAAGAAATCACCTTGTAGAGTTCAGCTACAAAGAAACCAGCATGTACAGAGTTTAGCTACAAACAAATCGCCCTGTAGAGAGATCAATAGAAGAAGTTACCTTGTAGAGAATTCAGCTACAAAGAAATCATCATGTAGAAAGTTCAGCTGCAAACAAATCACCTATAGAGAGTTCAGCTACAAACAAATCTCCCTGTAGAGAGATCAGCTAGAAGAAGTTCCTTGTAGAGAGTTCAGCTTCAAACAAATCACCCTGTAGAAAGATCAGCTAGAAGAAGTCACCTTGTATAGAGAGTTCAGTTATAAAGAAACCACCATGTAGAGAGCTCAGCTACAAACTAGTGACCTTGTAGAGACATCAGCTAGAAAAGTTACCTTGTAGAGAGTTCAGCTACAAAGAAACCATTCTGTAAAGAGCTCAGCTACAAACAAATCACCTGTACAGAATTCAGCTACAAACAAATCACCCTGTAAAAAGATCAGCTAGAAGAAGTTACCTTGTAGAGAGTTCAGCTACAAAGAAACCATTCTGTAAAGAGCTCAGCTACAAACAAATCACCTGTACAGAATTCAGCTACAAACAAATCACCCTGTAAAAAGATCAGCTAGAAGAAGTTACCTTGTAGAGAGTTCAGTTACAAAGAAACCACGATGTAGAGAATTCAGCTAAAAACTAGTTGCCCTGTAGAGACATCAGCTAGAAGAAGTTACCTTGTAGAGAATTTAGCTACAAAGAAACCGTTTTGTAAAGAGCTCAGCTGCAAACAAATCACCTATACAGAATTCAGCTACAAACAAATCACCCTGTAGAGAGATCAGCTAGAAGAAGTTACCTTGTAGAGAGTTCAACTACAAAGAACCATCATTTAGAGAGTTCAGCCTCAAACAAATCACCTGTACAGAGTTCATCTACAAACAAATCTCCCTGTAGAGAGATCAGCTAGAAAAAGTTACCTTGTAGAGAGTTCAGCTACAAAGAAACTATTCTGTAAAGAGCTCAGCTGCAAACAAATTGCCTGTACAGAATTCAGCTACAAACAAATCACCCTGTAGAGAGATCAGCTAGATGAAATTACCTTGTAGATAGTTCAGCTACAAACAAATCACCATGTAGAAAGATCAGTTAGAAGAAGTTACCTTGTAGAGAGTTTAGCTACAAAGAAACCATTTTGTAAAAAGCTCAGCTGCAAACAAATCACCTGTACAGAATTCAGCTACGAACAAATCACCCTGTAGAGAGATCAGCTAGAAGAAGTTACCTTGTAGATAGTTCAGCTACAAACAAATCACCCTGTAGAGAGATCAGCTAGAAGAAATTACCTTGTAGAGAGTTCAGCTACAAAGAAACCATCATGTAGAGAGTTTAGCTGCAAAGAAATCACCCTGTAGAAAATTCAGCCACAAACAAATTGCCTTGTAGAAAGATCAGTTAGAAGAAGTTACCTCGTAGAGAGTTCAGCTACAAAGAAACCATTCTGTAAAGAGCTCAGCAGCAAACAAATCACTTGTACAGAATTCAGGTACAAACAATCACCCTGTAGAGAGATCAGCTAGAAGAAGTTACCATGTAGGGAGTTCATGCAACTATGGAAAGAGATAGTTCAGCTAGAAGAAATCACCTTGTAGAGTTCAGCTACAAAGAAACCACCATGTAGAGAGTTCAGCTACAAACAAATCGCCCTGTAGAGAGATCAATAGAAGAAGTTACCTTGCAGAGAGTTCAGCTACAAAGAAACCATCATGTAGAGGGTTCAGCTACAAACAAAACTCCCTGTAGAGAGATCAGCTAGAAGAAGTCACCTTGTGGAAAGTTCAGTTACAAAGAAACCACCATGTAGAGAGTTCAGCTACAAACTAGTGACCTAGTAGAGACATCAGCTAGAAGAAGTTACCTAGTAGAGAGTTCAGCTACAAAGAAACCATTCTGTAAAAAGCTCAGCTGCAAACAAATCACCTATACAGATTTCAGCTACAAACATATCACCCTGTAGAGAGTTCAGCTACAAACAAATCTCCCTGTAGAGAGATCAGCTAGAAGAAGTCACCTTGTGGAAAGTTCAGTTACAAAGAAACCATCATGTAGAGAGTTCAGCTACAAACTAGTGACCTAGTAGAGACATCAGCTAGAAGAAGTTACCTTGTAGAGAGTTCAGCTACAAAGAAACCATTCTGTACAAAGCTCAGCTGCAAACAAATCACCTATACAGATTTCAGCTACAAACAAATCACCCTGTAGAGAGATAACCTAGAAGAAGTTATCTTGTAGATAGTTCAGCTACAAACAAGTCACCCTGTAGAGAGATCAGCTACAAACTAGTGACCTTGTAGAGACATCAGCTAGAAAAGTTACCTTGTAGAGAATTCAGCTACATAGAAACCATCATTTAGAGAGTTCAACTTCAAACAAATCACCTGTAGAGAGTTCAGCTACAAACAAATCTCCCTGTAGAGAGATCAGCTAGAAGAAGTCACCTTGTAGAAAGTTCAGTTACAAAGAAACCACCATGTAGAGAGTTCAGCTACAAACTAGTGACCTTGTAGAGACATCAGCTAGAAAAGTTACCTTGTAGAGAGTTCAGCTACAAAGAAACCTTTCTATTAAAAGTTCAGCTGCAAACAAACCACCTGTACAGAATTCAGCTACAAACAAATCAGAGATCAGCTAGAAGAAATTACCTTGTAGATAGTTCAGCTACAAACAAATCAGAGATCAGCTAGAAGAAATTACCTTGTAAATAGTTCAGCTACAAACAAATCACCCTGTAGAAAGATCAGTTAGAAGAAGTTACCTTGTAGAGAGTTCAGCTACAAAGAAACCATTTTGTAAAGAGCTCAGCTGCAAACAAATCACCTATACAGAATTCAGCTACGAACAAATCACCCTGTAGAGCGATCAGCTAGAAGAAGTTACCTTGTAGATAGTTCAGCTACAAACAAATCTCCTTGTAGAGAGATCAGCTATAGAAGAAATTACCTTGTAGAGAGTTCAGCTACAAAGAAACCACCATGTAGAGAGTTCAGCTGCAAAGAAATCACCCTGTAGAAAATTCTGCTACAAACAATTCACCCTGTAGAAAGAGCATCTAGAAGAAGTCACCTTGTAGAGTATTCAGTTACAAAGAAACCACCATGGAGATTTCTGTAATCAATACCACCATGGAGATTTCTGTAATCAATATAATGTATTATATAATATTATATATATATATATAATTTGTACATTTACTGATAAAATATTTAAAGTACATCCACTTCATCTTTTCTTCTTCCTGTGGAAAAGCCGGCCATAGGAAGAAGCCAATTGATCAAGCGGCACCAAAATTCACCTGAATTGTCGTTATTAAAATTTTTACCATTAACCTACCATCACAGCCATTTCTTGGCCGCCACCTTGGATTTCACATCTTTTTTCACTATAGCCTTTTTGAGGGCCGCACTGTTTTTTTACAGCTTGGCTGTTTTGGATTAGATAACTTGTTACAGTAGATGATTTATTTTATTATACAATTAATTACAGTACTTAATGTAATGTGTACAATGCTGTAAACACGTTCACCATGATTGTCATGTATGTGTAAGATATCAACAACAGAATGAGGCATTAATGATACTTGTTTCTTGTTTTATTGTGACACAGCTCCAAGTGAAGTTCCACTGAATGTCATTTTGTCTGTTCAGTCACCTCGTAATATCACATTGTCATGGGAACCACCTTCACTAGAAGAACAAAATGGACTACTTGTTCAATACCATGTGATTGTCATGGAAACCCAGATACTATATTTAGACAATGGAACAGTAATCTCACCAATGGGAGACAATTTCAACAGAACATATAATGTTTCAGAAGGACGTACACAATTGATTGACATGTTACATCCTAGTTACAACTACACTGTTAGAATAGCAGCAGCTACTCTAGTAGGAATTGGTCCATTTAGTGACCCCATTACTGTGATGACACTGGAGGATGGTAAGTTTTGTACATGTAGTATATAATTCATATTAACAATGCCTTAGTGTAATATAGTAATCTGCTAATTGATAGACACGACTCTGTAATAATTGAACCTGCCCTAGATTTTCTGCATTTAATGTATATAATTTTATTTTCAAAATTCTGCATCCTATTATACAGAATGGGCTTTCACCATTTTTGAGTTTCAAGTGAGGTAGTAATTAAAAAATTATATGTGACTGAGTCAAGGAAAACCAGTCTTACCGCCCATGTCAGCAGATTTGATTTTTTATCAGAAACACAAAACTACCTTGATAGACTATCAAAGTTCACAATCAAAATCAGCCAGGCTCGAGTGATCTGCTTTTGCTGGCTTCTTTTCTCAAGCCCAGTGGCAATCCATATGTGTGTTGTGGGGCCTTATTTTAATGGAGCCTTGGAATGGTTGTATGTGGTTGTAAAGTTCCATGGTGTTGAACAAAGACCTGTACTATAAATTTCCTTTCATTTAAGCCAATCTTGAGACCTGAGTGGACCATAACTTGGCCTAATTCATCCCTATACCTTCATCTTCAATTTTTGAATAGCCTCTTTCCCTCCTTCTGGGTCTCCGCCTCCCACCCCATTTGGAGCTCAGCTATTACAGTCAACCTCAGTTTTAAAGCTATCTAAAATGGCAGGAAACGTAGCTGTTGGCTACTTGTACTGTGGATGCTCTAGAATGTAAGGAATTGGTGTAACATGTGAAAATTACACCTGCAGGGTAAAAAACTTATATAACCCTTTATTTTCCAACGGCTAACATATTGCCAAAATGCATATTACAAGTGCCCTTTATAAATGGAGCCATAACTCCTTTGTCCTAGAAGAATAACTTGAAAACCAGTCTGTGCAAAGGCTACCCATCATAGCTCAAACTTTTGTCTCTGAAAAGATATCACAGGGATGACAGTTATAAGGAAAAAGCCAACAAAATGTACAATCATGGGACTCAAAATACTCTAATAGAACAGTTACCGAGTAGCAAAAAAGGTGGACAAAAACATTGAAATTAAAAAAATATGTTGACTAGAATTTGGACGAGGGACTCTCTTACTTATCTCCCAAACTACTAACTACTGAACCCCTGTCATCAGCTGCTCATCTCACTTAATTTCTACTATATAAATGAAAATTGTAATTTAAATATGTTTAATTTTACTCTACAGCTCCAAGTGAGGTTCCACTGAATGTCATAGTGTCTGTTCAGTCATCACAAAGTATTACGTTGTCATGGGAGCCACCTTTACTTGAGGAGCAAAATGGAATAATCATCAACTATCTTGTCATTATTATAGAAACTGAGATAATACACTTGGATAATGGAACAGTAATCTCACAAATGGGAATGAATTTCAGCAGAACATATAATGTTTCAGAAGGACGTACACAATTGATTGACATGTTACATCCTAGTTTCAACTACACTGTTAGAATAGCAGCAGCTACTGTAGTAGGAATTGGTCCATTTAGTGATCCCATTACTGTGATGACACTGGAGGATGGTGAGTGTATTAAGTTACTATCAAAATGTAGTACTAGATGGTTGTAGAGTTGATGAAAATATCTTGTTATAAGCATTCTATATTTAGAAATTAATCAATTCTTCATTGATTATAAATTTGCACATCATATAACATAACAGAAGAACTTATGACAGGACCACGATTTAAGTTTAGACACAAAGTTAGAGGGCTATGCTGGCTCTTGAATGACTGATATGCAACAGAATCAATGCAAAGATATTTGACAAACTATAACAGGCTATATCCATCAATGCACCACAAGCCAGATACCAAGGCCAATAATTACCATTCAAGCTTGCCACACTAGCTAGAAAATCTGTTCATTAAAACTGACCTCATACAGTTTGAGTCTTATTTAATAGCAATGGTGGTATTTATCTGATGTGTAATTTGGTATTCTTTTTTTTTTCTAAATTGGCTACATAATTATAATGTAGTGATTTTTTTGTAAGTCTATGAATTTTTGTCAATAGATTTATGTCTGTATGTGTAGTCTACTAGCTGGCCATTCTCATGTGGTTATACTAATACACTATACCATTACTATACTAACTATAAATTATACCCATTATTTTGTTGAATTAATTTATTCATGGTTTCTTAGTGGTTGGGGACTGCACTTCCCAGACCCCAGCATCTGGTGACTCAGTGCTACATATTATTATTGCACCACCCTTTGATGCATCCTGGCTAAGCCCCTATATGCTATCCTTTTGAAACTTTGAGAGTTACTTTAGAAATTCACATCTGAAAGTAATGTACAATTTAGGCTGCTATAAGTGTAATGGATATTATAATGTGCTGTTATGGAATTCTATATCATTATTGTATTGTATAGATAAAGTGAATGAAGTATGCAATAGATGAATATTTTATGTTTTGTCTTTTACACAGTTACCGATGAAATTCCATCAAATGTTACCGTGACCGTTACCTCATCTCAGAGCATTATGCTGTCATGGGA
Organism: Dysidea avara; assembly: GCF_963678975.1. Taxonomy (NCBI): domain Eukaryota; kingdom Metazoa; phylum Porifera; class Demospongiae; order Dictyoceratida; family Dysideidae; genus Dysidea; species Dysidea avara. The sequence continues at coordinate 29,443,873 of NC_089275.1, forward strand.
ACCACCTTCTGTGGAAGAACAAAATGGTGTACTTGTTCGATACCATGTGATTGTCATGGAAACTCAGATACTATATTTAAACAATGGAACAGTAATCTCACAAATGGGGGTTAATTTCAACAGAACGTATAATGTTTCAGAAGGACGTACACAATTGATTGACATGTTACATCCTAGTTACAACTACACTGTTAGGATAGCAGCAGCTACTGTAGTAGGAATAGGTCCATTTAGTGATCCCATTACAGTGATGACACTGGAAGATGGTGAGTATTATTTGGTTGTGTGACTTTTCCTAAATCAAGACACACAATAGTGCAATTTTCATGCACACATATTATTACATGGCCCCTACTCTGCTCACTAGAGCCATACACTAGGTTTTTATCAAATTACACAGCCCATTCTCAAGATACAAAGTTTAGGTTTTCTTGCTGTGTGTTTGAGTTCTTCTCCTTCTTTTGTGCAACATACACAATCACTCTATATAAAATGAAATTGTGTAATTAATTCATCACCTTGAAGTTTGGGAATTTATAATGGCAACTAGATGTACTGTGCTTGATGTAAATTTGATAAACATTCTTAGAAAATGCTATGCATAGTATGCTTTGATCTTTGGCAGATAATGAGGTCTTTAAAAACCATGAAAAAACCTGCTAGAAGGTTTCTAAAATGGTTAGAAACCTGCTAGCAGGTCTCTAACTAACTTAGTTAGAAACCTGCTAGCAGATAGACCTCAGCATTGCAAATCTCACTTTCGATCATTGATTTGCTATGCATGCTCTGCAAAGCATATACAGGCTAATAGCCTATAGACCAACAGAGCTTCACCTACTCCATTCCATTTATAAGCACACCTACGCCAATTCGATTATGGGAGCTAGACTATAACGTTGCAAGTACGTTTGCTATCATAAACGGAGAATTCCCGAAATATAACAGAGTTTTATTTAATGCCCGTCAGTGTTTCAAGCCTGTTTAATATGCTTTTACTATACTTTAAGCGGACTCCCTATTAAAAGAAATAAATAGGTAAGCTTCCTTGTAGAATGTTTATTTGTTTCTTGTAAAGAAAGTTATGTAGGTGTGAAACTGTGTATATACTGGCTTAGTCACAGAAGGCCTAGCACCAGACCAAGTATTATTAACCATTGACCACAGTGTTACCACTTACTTAAACCCTTGGTAGTGCTGGCTTTAACTTTATTGTCACAGTAGCTATCACTCTTTGTTTGATCCACCAGCTAACAGAAGCAGCGGTAATGTAGCTAGCTACAAGCTTTAATTCGAAAACACGTTCAATCTTCTCTCTGGTCGCATAACTTGTTTTAACACTGTGACGATTTTGAAACGACATATAACTCAATCCCACAATGGTTCCACCTACATACCAATATATACAATGCCTGCATTTTCTAAGTTGGTTAGGAACTACGCCCTCGGCTCTTTGTGTTTTAGAAACCACGAAGAGCCTCGGTTGAGGTTCCTAACCTATACATAGAGTTATGGATGATGATTTGCATTAAAATATTGGTTTTTGTCACTGATAAAAGATAGAGCATGAAGGAAAATTATTTGAAAAGTAGTCTTTAGATAAAGCATTCAACATACAGTAGCTCCAGCTTTGTTGCTTGAAAGAAATTAGAGTAACTATTGTAGAAAACCACAAAACAAAAACCAAACAAATAAAACATTGAAGGTCGGATGCTCTAATAGAGCAGTCACCCTGAATTTAGAAACTATTCACGAATTACATTAGGAAAAAGTTGCCTGGGATTTGTTCCACGGACCTCAGAATCCTGAAAAACAGCTAAAAAAATTAAAAGTGGATTATTTCTCAAGAAAGTAAACATTTCAGCCAACCAGATGATTAATGGTGACAGCAAAGGTGTCAACAACAGAGATGTACAGTTTGGCTTCATTAACAGTTCGGGAAAATATTACAATGGACACTGCACTTTTGTGGCTTTCCCATAGAAAATGTATGGTGAAAATTTTGATTAGTCATAAATGTTATGTCAGGCTTTTGAACTGAAATATTTGTAGCAGGTCAAGCAGTACTACAAGTGTGCCAAATTTCAAGATCATGTGTAATTGCATCCCTGAGTTATTAAATGTTTTGAGGATTCAGCTCAATGTGTACATACTATAGTCACCTAAACACTTACTTCGTTAGCCATTGCTGAAAGTCACCTACCTTGCTTCATTTCAATGATACAAATGAGCTCTAGTTAAGTAAACATAGCTAGCAATGAAAGCACTACTACGTTTTTCTAGCATTTTATGTATGTTTAGAAAGTCTAAACAGTGATCCATCAATGTGTTACAATTTTTAAAAGCTCAACAAACAATACAACTGTAGCAGTCATTCATCACTGTGCCTGTAAGGGAGAAGATGTGGGTCAAAGCAAGCCCCAAAGCCAGCCACAATCTTTGTTGCTCATAAAGAATTGATATCCATGTTAAATAGCCAATGGTGAAAAGGATGTGGCCTTTCAAAAGCAAAAACTAGATGAAAAGGTTGTGAAATCATGTGGTGGCTAAGAAATGCTGAAAATGATGATATCCTTAATTACCATAAGATAAACACAAAGTAAACACCACTGCCATGTTTCTGTCAAAAGCTGAAATGTTGCTTTCTCCTAGTGTGGCACTTTGTTTTATTCATAAATTTGATTACTAATATTATGTGTTTTTGAAAAGTGTAGTAGATATTAGAGATAGGTGATCTTGTACATACTTGCAAGACTTAAGTAGTTAAGCTGTTGAATTTTTAGTCACCATAGATATAATTATTAGCATTGATATTTTCACACTGAAGTGCAGCAGTGGGTCTGATTTATCCCACTCACTGCCACAACTGCCATATGGTTATAAATTCCTGTAGCATCTTTCTAAGTGCTATGTAGCTTCTGTCAAATATTTTAATAGCCCCTGCGCTTATCCTGTAATGGTCACACCCTTAAGTGAACAGGAACAAGAATAACTGGTCCCTCAAGCATGATTGTGGGAAAGATGACATCATCATCATCACACACTTTTTGATGGTCGATAATAAATGTTGTGGATGATTCTTTGGAAGTGACATTGGCACTACCAATGAAGAGAAACAGTAAGGAGATGGATTACATAGGTTACAGTAACACTTTTGTATGCTGCAAATCGATGGCCTCGTCCATATTATCTACATGCATACTTACAGTAGATTGAAGTCTCTATACAAATTTGGCAGTGAGAAGAATATCACTGTGTAAAAAAATGCCATACAAAGAGTTCAAACAAACTACCTATAAGATATATTTGCACCTACACTTGTATTTGTCTTGTGCAGATAGATGTAATTACTGTCAGCTTATTTTGTGAGGAATTTGTTGTAACAAAGTTGTCTTGGCAGAAATGATAAACGAAATGATTTCGTTTTTCTGTCTATAGCTCCAAGGGAGGAACCACTAAATGTCACTTTGAATGTCCAGTCAGCATACAGCCTTATGTTGTCATGGGAACCACCTTCACTAGAAGAACAAAATGGACTACTTGTTCAATATCATGTGATTGTCATGGAAACTCAGATATTATATTTAGACAATGGAACAGTAATCTCACAAATGGGAATGAATTTCAACAGAACATATAATGTTTCAGAAGGACATACACAATCAATTGACATGTTACACCCTAGTTACAACTACACTGTTAGAATAGCAGCAGCTACTGTAGTAGGACTAGGTCCATTTAGTGATCCCATTACTGTGATGACACAGGAGGATGGTGAGTATATTGCATTTAACTTACATACTATGTAATATATTTTCAACTGCCTAATCATGATTATCAACTTTCACAATGCTATTAAAGGTAGTCCCTTGACAATAGAAGTTAATGTGTGTATACGTATGATGAGATTGTAAAATTATGTCATGTAAGCTTTTAATGAATGTACAGTTAGCCTTACACTTGTAATGTGCCCTTTATGATTAATTCATCCATTACAAACTTATTGTATTATGTTTCTTACATGAAATTTGCCTCTGTAATTGATGAATAAAATTTAATTACTTGTTACCTTCCTTGCAGTTTGTTAGACCAACCCATCATATGTATGTGGTTGCTACATTGATATCAACATATATTTTATATTATGTATATGTTGTGTGTGTGTGCGTGCGTATGTGTACGTATGTGTATGTGTGTGTATGTGTGTGCACGAGTGCATGTATGCATGCGTGAGTGACCATTCTCTTTTGCTATAAAAATGTATTGAAATGTGCTGGATAAAAATATATAAATATTTGCATGTGTTTAATCACATCAGTATACACTGAAAAAAGTTCAAATCAATGAAACCTTATACCATTGGATTTACCTGAATAAGAAACTCTTTGTATCATGTTTGTACAACAAAAGGTACGTGAGTTAATATGGATGCTTATTTACAATGCAATAGAAATAAAATTTACTGTCATCATTTCTGTGTTGGAGTAGCCTTGCTGTTTGTCCACATGAAGGAAAACATTATATCTTGATGGACATATTGAACAGCTTGAGGCAAATTCTGTCTTTACTGCTTGTTTCAGTCACGAGTTCTGATTGATTAAATAAGTGCCTGTAATACATTGTTGTATTGTTGCTGTACTAATCAAACCTATTGTTGCTTCAACTGTCTGTCTCTGTAACTCCAAGACTATTCATCATAGAATGCTAAATCTTTGCTGTACACTCCTTTGTTATTATAGATAACAGAGAAGCAATAAAATGGAATTCGAAGAATGTGAGAGAACAACCAGTTTATGTTTTTAGGGGCTAGTTAAGAGATTAAAAGATGATTGGGTCTGGAGGCATGCATGCTTGAGATTATAGTAAGCTACTTTTGTTTATAATCTCAATAAATTTAATTCTAATGATAGGACAAATGGTAGCTTTGCTTCCTCAGTTAGAGTATCATGATCATTTTTAAAATAGGTAAAGGAAAGGCTTATGAGGGTTTACTTTAATAGATGTTATTGAAGTGCAAATGCATACTGCTGAAATATCCATTATGGCTATTAAGGAACAGCAATCATAAAAGTACAGAGCTAGCTAGCCTTCTATTGAGCAAGAGTGTTTTGAGTGAAACCACAAAATCCAACATACAGTAGATCTGCCTCTATGAGATGTATGGTAGTTTGTTATATAAACACTTTAAACTATATTAATGTGCTACATAGCTAGTTATTCCTTCACAAGGTGTTTTCAAAATAAGGACTTTGACCATTTCTATTGTTTGTGGTTCTACATTTCATTTTTCATGTTAACTGTAGCTTTTTTGGCTTCTATTTTTCGTAGTTCCCACTGAAGTTCCATTGAATGTAAGTTTACTTGTCAACTCATCACGCTGTGTTACAACATCATGGGAACCACCTTCAGTAGAAGAACAAAATGGACGACTTGTTCGATATCATTTGATTGTCATGGAAACCCAGATACTATATTTAGACAATGGAACACTAGACTCACCAATGGGAGACAATTTCAACAGAACATACAATGTTTCAGAAGGACGTAGACAACTGATTGACATGTTACATCCTAGTTACAACTACACTGTTAGAATAGCAGCAGCTACTGTAGTAGGAATAGGTCCATTTAGTGATCCTATTACTGTGATGACACTGGAGGATGGTAAGCATATTTGTCTATATTTGCTAGTGCTGTATGTGAACAGGATTTTATAGAAACAATGTATTGGTGTACATACGTAGGTATATCACACTTGATTTCTAGGCAAACTGTGCATGAACATCAACTACATGTCTGGTAGAAAACAATAATTTTGTAGTGATATAGTGTGTACGCGTTGAGCTGAATCCTCAAAAATGATTAATAACTTTCAATTCTTACATTGCACGGGCTTCCTGTATTGCTCGTTAGGTAGAGCCTCTCAAACTGCTAAAAATATATTGAAAGTGCTTCATTCAAATGTAAGACGCTCCAGTTATAACTCTGTAAAGTTTTGCCATACATTTTCAATGGGGAAGCCTCTAAAGCATGGCCCTTTGGTGTTCATGTTCACACTTGTTTGTGGTGAAGCCAGACATCACACTCCCGCCCTCAATAGGAATGATTTCACTATCTGTTATGTAAAGGGGCTGTAATACACTTTTACAAGAAAAATGAACAGTTTTTGTGTGTGTGTAAAACAGAGTTGCATGAGTAGAAGAACTAGGGCCACTGTTGTATTGTATTTAAAAGATATAATGGCCTACCTATGTTCAGGGAAAAAACTTCTTCATCCTCAAAAGAGGAAAAACACAAATTATAACAGCTTAAAATCTGTTATGCAGCATTGGTGTGCCTGCAAGTGAGCCAAACAACATGTATTTTACTTCACATTTACCACACAGATGCCCATTGTCTTTTATTATCATCTTCTATCATCATCTATTATCATCTTCTATCATCTTGTATGGCTTCTTAATCAACAATCCAGGATTCAGCTCAACACGTACATGCTATAGTACTTAGCTAGTTTATGATGTTTATCAATATGTATGCATGTATGTGTGTTGTATTGAGTCTTTGGCAGATACGTACAATTTTTTTATTGTGGAAGATTTTCATTAATGTGTGTATGTGTTACTTAGATAAGATGCTCTGAATTGACTTTATGAAAAACAATAATAAATTAGCTATGCATAAACAAATAAAAATGCATCAAAACTTTAGTGGTGAAATTTTTAGGGCATAAAGGACTAATCCTGGACTAATTTTGTGTATCTATAATCATGAATTTCATGATGCTCAAACTCTAAAACTAAGTACTACAATTAGACACATAGAGTGTCTGTTAACTTCCTGGGAGAATTCTTGTATATATAATGCCTTCTGTATCCACTAATAATAAAATGTGACTGGATCTGGGAAAACTGGTCTTATTTCTTGACAGCAGGTTTAATTTTTCAACAAGAACACAAAGCTACATCTATCCACTATCAATTTTCACTGTCAAAATCAGCGATGCTTGAGTAGTCTGCATGGGCTTTTCTAAGCCCAGTAGTGAGCCATACATATGGGCTAGGGCCCTAGCCAGCTTGGGGATGGCTGTATGTCACTGAACAGCTCTGTTGTGTTGAATAATGACCTTTGCTGTAAATTTCCTTACATTTCAGTCAGGTTTAGCCATAGTTTGGCCTAATACCTCCATATACATTCCTCTTTAATTTTGTAAACAAACTTCTACCTGCCATCCATCCCCCTCACACCACCCCTATTGGAGCTAGCCTGATGTACAGTCCACCCCTTGAGTTAAAAGCTATCTAAAATGGTGGGAAACTTGCTGTAGCTGTTGACTAATTGTACAGTGGATGTTCTGATAGGCAGGGAATTGATGTAAAATGTGTGACATTTTGGTACACATACATGGCTTCAATAATTGTTAAGCTACAAAACAAACCTGGCATTTCTCATCATGTTTAAATAGGCGATAAGACCGGTTTTCCAGAGATGGTCACAAATAAACTTGCACTGTGGAGTTATTATAAGTAATGAGTTTAGGGTTTGTGTAAGAAAAACAGTAAAATTGTCTTTCAGATATGACTACTCAGTCATCTTACCAAACTACAGTGTATTATCTTTAAGTTGAAATAGTTTGTTATACCAAACAGGTATCATTAGTACTTGTGTCAAATAAACAGTGTCGGGTGACTTTAAACAGATCAGTATGTGTGACTCTTCTTGTGCACAGTTCCCACTGAGGTCCCTATAAATATCAGTTTGTCTGTGGAGTCATCTAGTACTATTACATTGTCATGGGAACCACCTTCATTAGAAGAACAAAATGGACTGCTTGTTCAATACCATGTGATTTCCATGGAAACCCAGATACTATATTTAGACAATGGAATACTAGACTCACCAATGGGAGAAAATTTCAACAGAACATATGATGTTTCAGAAGGACGTACACAATTAATTGACGTATTACATCCTAGTTACAACTACACTGTTAGAATAGCAGCAGCTACTGTAGTAGGAATAGGTCCATTTAGTGATCCCATTACTGTGATGACACTGGAGGATGGTGAGTACTCAATTAAGTGATGTTACTTTTATATCATAAACTATTGATTATAGTTCCATCAGCTCCACCACAGAATGTTAGTGTTTTTGCTGTCAACTCCACATCAATATTTGTTAGTTGGAGGCCACCCATTGTTACTGATCAAAATGGACTGATTATTTCTTACAATATATCAGTAGTTGATCTTCAAGATGATAATAGTACCAGTGTCCTAGTTATGGGTTATACTAATACCACCATCACAGGTACAGTTCCTGATATTGTACACTCATGGTCCTTACATTATCCGGCCATTGATTAACCAAAACATTCTGTTATCTGAACACTACAAAGACTGTTCTATTAGAGTATTTTGTGTAATGTGTGCATTCTATTACAATAATTAAACCCAGGGCTTGGATAATAGAGGGACTACTATAAATATAACTTTTGGTATATACGTATGTGCTGTAAACTGTAATGTGATAACAGCATAATACTTTACGTGTAGTTAAGAGTGCATTTTTAATTACTTGGTTTTAAAGGTAGTCTTTGTCAGTTGTTGCTGTACAGCTATTCACAATAATAGACAGCATTAAGGTGGCAGAATATTTGCATATGATTTTCACAAGAAATAAAACATGTAGTTGATTGCTTTATTATACCTTTGTACGATGGCTTTATAGATAATGAATTTATCAAAGAAAATATAGGCTATCCTATCCCAAGTTACCAGGGCATTTAATCACTGCCATAACAGTCCAACCGAGCCATTGAAACTTTTACTTCATCATTCTTACCAGCTGTAAGCAAACTTTCCTTTACAATGTTGCATGAATGTGGTCTTTAACATTTGCTGAATTTTATCACAGAATTGCTATATTTCCTTTCGTCAGTAATTTATTCATAGGAAGCTTCAAACCTGTTTGTGGTTACTCAATGGCTTCGTAAGATTAAAGTGGGTGCTCTGGTAATCACCACTTATCTACTGTACCTGCTTTGGATGCATTGATGTATGTAGATATCTGAAACAGTGGTCCTGCCCATCCTTGAACATCTTACACAAAAAGCAGTATCAGCATACTCTAATAGAACAGCCAAATGCTGCTATAATGAAACAAAGAATTGTCGTACAGTAGATCATTGAACATACATCAAGGGATTTACAGTAAAGTTGTGCCAATTGTCGGATAGTAAATTTATGGGGTTTGAAGACTGATTAGCTTTAATTTACTACACTGTATGTTTCCTAGATAGTAAACAAAACAATACAGTGTGTGTTCTTGATGTTCACAGGATTAAGGCAGTTTGGTGTTGTGTCAGTCACCATATCAGCATACACATCAGTTGGTACTAGTGATAATGCTACCTCATCTCCAGTTGTAGTGAGAACTTTACCAAATGGTTAGTTTCTACATGTTTTAATTATCACATCATGTGAATTATACCCAAATCTATGTAGTCCCTGGGCCTCCTGAGAACTTCACAGTGCAAGTACTCAACCATGCCACTGTACAATTATCATGGCGACCACCCGCTTCACCTAATGGAGTTATCCTATTCTACACTATCACATACAATGGAACTAGGCTGAGTCTGATGGTGAGTGATCCAATGCAGTGTTTTTTAAAGCCTGGTGCACGCCCACAGCCAGCTAAAGGCCGGCTGTGGTAATGCGCCTGGTGTACTGAAATTGGTTTGGCTAAAACCGTGTGTCTGAGTGTCTGCATGTAGGTATGTCTCTCCAATACTCACGTGAGCAAACAGGCTATCAAGACACACGGTAGTGTGTCATGCGGCCCAAGAAGCCGGCGCGCCACACCGTGAGTATATTTACAGGAAGAAAGTAAACGCGATTTTCACACCTTTGTAGCTCCGTGATTCCTTATCCGATTGAAACCAAAGTTGCTACAGAAGTGCCAGCTAGGTAGGGGAGTCCACATTCCAAATCTGAAGAATATCGCTCCATCCATTTCCGAGATACGATCGGCCAAAGTTTGGGTTTTTTTTCTTCGTTTTTTTCTTCTACTTCTTCTTTTCACACACTTTGCAAAATCCGCCGTAAAACACGAATTCGTGCTCCAATCGGGCTGAAATGTGGCACACTCAAAGGGCTCATTAAGGCGGATCCCAGTACCACGTTTGGTAGGAATCCAATGAACATTCACCGAGTTATGACCGATTATTTGAGTAAAATAAGGTCGAAGGTCTGTCACGCCCACAGGGTAAACCGCTTGAAGGAATGACCTGATAATTGCTATGTAGATGTAGTAACTATCGTAGGAGTGCCTTTATGTGGTTTGAAAGGAATCCAGTTAAAGGCCATCGAGATATGACACAAAACCCAACCTGTGTCACAATTACGCGATCGATTTTTATGAATAAAAACCTATTAGTTTTCACGCCTACTAGGCAAACCACTTAGAGCAGTGAGCTGAAAATCGGTGTGTAGCTGGGATAATCATCATAGAAAGTCCTTGCAGTAGTACAGAAGAATTGGATTACAAACCACTGAGTTATGATTCCAAAACCAACTACGTGTAACATATGCGAGATCGAGATACTCTAATAGAACAGTCACCCTAATAGAGCATTCAGCTAATTTATTTACTCCATTATAGAATTATATTACATTGCAAGTTATTCTGTAGGGAGTTCAGCTGCAAACAGTTAATCTTATAGACAGTTCAGCAAGAAGCAAGTCACCCTATAGAGAGTTCAGCTACAGATATATCGCTGTAGTGATTCAGAAGAATCAGAACATTACAAGTCACACTGAAGAGAGTTCAGCTATAAACAAGTCATGCACCCTGTGGAGAGTTTGGCTACACTCTCTAGAGAGTTCAGCTACAAACAAGTCACTGTGGAGAGAGTTCAGCTACAAAGAAACTACCCTGTAGAGAATTCATCTATACAAACAAGTTAACCTATAGAGACCAGCTGCAAACAAGTAACCCTGTAGAGATTTCAATTACAGACAAGTCACTTTATAGTTTATACAATGTTCAGCTACAAGTAAGTCACTCTGTAGAGAATTCAGCTACATACAAGTCACTCTGTAGAGAATTTTGCTACAAACAAGTCACAGTGTAGAGAGTTCAGCAACCAAAAAACCACCTGTAAAGAGTTCAGCTATACAAGCAAATTACTCTGTAGAGAGAACAGCTAGAAACAAGAGAGAGCTCAGTTAGAAGAAGTTGCCCTGTAGAGATCTCAGCTGCAAAGAAACCCTGTAGAAAGATCAACTACAAACAAATCACCCTGCAGAGTGTTCAGCTATAAACAAATCACCCTGTAGAAGTTCAGGTACATACAAATCACCCTATATAGAGTTCAGCTACAAAAAAATCACTCTGTAGAGAGTTCAGCTACAAGGAAACCATCCTGTAGAGAGTTCAGCTACAAACAAGTTACCCTACAGTGAAATCAGTTTGAAACAAGAGATTTCAGCTACAAACAAATCAACCTGTAGAGAGTTCAGCTATGAACAGATCACCCTGTAGAGAATTCAGCTATACAAGTCACCCTGTAGAGAGATCAGCTAGAAGAAGTCACCGTCTACAGAGATCAGCTAGAAGCAAGTCACCTTGTAGAGAGTTCAGTGACAAAGAAACAATCCTGTAGAGAGTTCAGCTACAAATAAATCAACCTGTAGAGAGATCAGCTAGAAACTAGACACAATATAGGGAATTCGGTTACAAGCAAATCACCCTGTAAAGAGATCAGCTACAAACAAATCACCTTGCAGTGAGTTCAGCTACAAACAAATTACCCTGTAGAGAGATCAGCTACAAACAAAACACCGTGTAGAGACTTCAGCTACAAACAAATCAACCTGTAGAGGTTTCAGTTACAAACAAATCACCCACTGTAGAGAGATCAGCTACAATCAAATCACCCTGTAGAGAGATCAGCTACAACCAAATCACCCTGTAGAGAGATCAGCTACAAATAAATCACCCTGTAGAGAGTTCAGCTACAAACAAATCACCCTGTAGAGAGTTCAGCTACAAACAATTCACCCTCTGGAGAGTTCAGCTACAACCAAATCACCCTGTAGAGAGTTAAGCTACAAACACATCACCCTGTAGAGAGATCAGCTACAAACAAATCACCCTGTAGAGAGATCAGCTACAAACACATCACCCTGTAGAGAGATCAGCTACAAACACATCACCCTGTAGAGAGATCAGCTACAACCAATCACCCTGTAGAGAGATCAGCTACAAATAAATCACCCTGTAGAGAGATCAGCTACAAACAAATCACCCTGTAGAGAGTTCAGCTACAAACAATTCGCCCTCTGGAGAGTTCAGCTACAACCAAATCACCCTGTAGAGAGTTCAGCTACAAACAAATCACCTTGTAGAGAGTTAAGCTACAAACACATCACCCTGTAGAGAGATCAGCTACAACCAAATCACCCTGTAGAGAGATCAGCTACAAATAAATCACCCTGTAGAGAGTTCAGCTACAAACAAATCACCCTGTAGAGAGTTCAGCTACAAACAATTCACCCTCTGGAGAGTTCAGCTACAACCAAAATCACCCTGTAGAGAGATCAGCTACAACCAAATCACCCTGTAGAGAGATCAGCTACAAATAAATCACCCTGTAGAGAGTTCAGCTACAAACAAATCACCCTGTAGAGAGTTCAGCTACAAACAATTCACCCTCTGAAGAGTTCAGCTACAACCAAAATCACCCTGTAGAGAGATCAGCTACAACCAAATCACCCTGTAGAGAGATCAGCTACAAATAAATCACCCTGTAGAGAGTTCAGCTACAAACAAATCACCCTGTAGAGAGTTCAGCTACAAACCATTCACCTTGTAGAGAGTTTAAGCTACAAACAAATTACCCTGTAGAGAAATCAGCTACAAACAAATCACCCTGTAGAGAGATCAGATCACCCTGTAGAGAGTTCAGGTACAAACAAATCACCCTGTAGAAAGTTCAGGTATAAAAAAATCACCCTATAGATAGTTTTGATACAAACAAATCACCCTGTAGAGTGTTCAGCAAGATAACAGTCACCCTGCAGAGACATCATGTTACCCTATACAGAGGTCAGCTAGAAGAAGTCACCTTGTAGAGAGTTAAGCAACAAAGAACCCACTCTGTAGAGAGTTCAACTAGAAACTAGTTACCCTATACAGAGATCAGCTATATGTAGAAACAAGTCATCCTGTAGAGAATTCAGCTACAAACACATCACCCTGTAGAGATTTCAGCTACAAACAGATCATCATCCTGTAGATAGTTCAGCTATAGATACAAGTCACCCTGTAGTAGGAGAAGTCACCTTGTAGAGAGATCAGCTAGAAACAAGTCACCTTGTAGAGACCAGCTACAAAGAAACCATCCTGTAGAGAGTTCAGCTACAAACAAATCACCCAGAGAGTTCAGCTATGAACAGATCACCCTGTAGAGAGTTCAGCTATACAAGTCACCCTGTAGAGAGATCAGCTAGAAACAAGTCACCTTGTAGAGAGTTCAGCTACAAAGAAACCATCCTTTAGAGAGTTCAGCTACAAACAAATCATCCTGCATATAGTTCAGCTGCAAATAAATTACCCTGTAGAGAGTTCAGCTACAAACAAATCACCCTGTAGAGTGTTCAGCTAGATAAAGTCACCCTACAGAGAGATCAGGTCACCCTATAGAGAGATCAGCTAGAAGAAGTGATCTTGTAGAGAGTTCAGCTACAAAGAACCCACTCTGTAGAGAGTTCAGCTAGAAATAAGTTACCCTATAGAGAGATCAGCTAGAAACAAGTCACCCTGTAGAGATTTCAGTTACAAACAGATCATCCTGTAGATAGTTCAGCTAGATACAAGTCACCTTGTAGAGAAATCAGTTAGAGGAAGTCATCTTGTAGAGAGCCAGCTAGAAACAAGTCACCTTGTGGAGAGTTCAGCGACAAAGAAACTATCCTGTAGAGAGTTCTTCTACAAACAAATCACCCTGTAGAGAGTTCAGATGCAAACAAATCACCCTGTAGAGAGTTTAGCTACATTTCAAGTCCCTTAGTAGAAAGATCAGCTGCGAACAAGTTATCCAGTAGGGAATAATAGACATGTAATAAATATATTTATGTAATTACTGATAAAATCAAAAACAGTTGAAGTATTAAAAATCTGCTCTGTCTTTTTATTCTTCCTGTGGTAAAGAAATAGGATAGGTTGAAAAAGCCCCAAAGCCAGCCTATGGCCAGCTTTGGGGTATACAAATACAAAAAGAAGTGATATCTAATCAAAAACAGCCAAGCTGTAAAAAAAGGTGCGGCCCCTAAAAAGGTCAAGGTGAAAAAAGATGTGAAATCCAAGGTGGCGGCCAAGAAATGGCTGTGATGGTAGGTTAATTGTAAAAATTTTAATAACGACAATTCAGGTGAATTCTGTGCCGTTTTAATAACGACAATTCAGGTGAATTTGGTGCCGCTTGGTCTTGGCACAAAATTCACCTGAATTGTCGTTAATAAAATTTTTACCATTAGCCTACCATCACAGCCATTTCTTGGCCGCCACCTTGGATTTCACATCTTTTTTCACCTTGACCTTTTTAGGGGCCGCACCCTTTTTTACAGCTTGGCTGTTTTTGATTAGATAGAAAATACACCTTCATTCAATGAATAAATAATAGTTAGACACCAAGACCAAGGGAACTAAGCGATTTAGTAACCCTGATGGCCCGAGGCTGTAGCGTCCCGAGCGCAGCGAGGGCGCTACTAAGGACCAGAGGGGTTACTAAATCGCTTAGTTCCCGTTGGTCGCGGTGTCTAACTTATTTAGACTATGGTTTAAAGTACATACCTTTATAGCCAGAACATTAGGGTGGCATGAAAGAGCAATGCAGAACAGCAGAACGGTTTCTTCCTGAAGTCCTTACAGCGCCCACAAAAATAATTATTCGACCGGTAACCAGAGTAACAGCTAGAGCTATAGTAGATATGCCGCTTAGTCTACTATTTCTCCAGAATTATTCGCAGAACACGGAGAAGAATTGTATTATAGTATTATCAAGTACTCCAGTGTACCTTTCGTGTTATAATTATTTTTCACGTACAAAATTGCCTGAAGGCGGGTTACTAAATGAACATGTGTAGGTGACTAAATGAGCATGTCAGGTGACTAAGTGATTTAGTAACCCTCTAAATGAGCTATATCATAGTCTAAAGGTTGTTAATACGTACTGTATTAAAGTTTAACTTTCTGTTTTCATCATGTTTACTTGAAGGGGGGTGTAGATGGTAACTGAAACCATATAATGACTGAAAAACAGGCCTAGTACGCTACCAGGAATGGTGTATCTTCATGAGTTGAAAGGGGACATACATGTATACTCTTTGTATGCAAATGAAAATAAATTATTAACAGTAGCCATAGGGCTTTGTGTAGAGGATTTGCATACACATAGGTGGCAGAAATGGCGGGGCTAGTAGGCTGAAGCCCCCCTTAGAATGATATCATGCCGAATCATCCTTCTTGGAGTGGGGCTGAAAACCGTGATAAAAGATCCATATACTCTAATAGAACGTTCAAATACCCTAATAAAGCAGTCAAGGCCTTCATAAAAACGTGTTCCTAAAAGTAGTTTAAAAAAAAAAGTTACCTACAGCAGGAATCGAACCAGGTACCTCTTACTTTAAGAGTTGGTGTTTTACCACCGTATCAAGTATTTCCAGGTGGCTTTAGATTTTGTACTGCTTATAAATGCTATATGTTCATTAACTCTGTAGTCAACAGCTAAAAGCTTTGCCAAAAAGTTTTTATTAACTGCAAATAGCCTGTTTTAAATAGTTTTGACCAAAATTTGGTGTTTTAGTTAAAATGCTTTAAATTGTACCTATAAAATTGCTATAAATTAATTTTAGTGAACTTTGAGACATTGTGAAAGCTATTTTGGCTATAGCTTCTGGGGGATTGCCCCCAGACTTCCTGCTGCCAGAGATTCTATACCCTGGTCAGCCCCCCTCATATCAACTACTTGCTCTGCCACTGTGCATACATATGAAAACATGATAGACAAACTATAAAACAGTTAAGAAATTGCTTCTGTACATAAATTGTGGTTTAAAATGGTTTGCTCAAGTTGCACTTCCTTAGCAATTCATAACATTGATTAATTATGAAATAATTGGTGAATTATAAAATACGTTTAATTGTAATGTACTGTATGTATTGCTACAAAACAACGCAAGAAATAAATTAATAGCATGCTGTGTGTGTTTATTTACAAAGACAGTTATATTCAAGAATAGTATTTACTCAGCATCTGGTTTTTAGAAGTAACAGAATAACTTGTTTGTTTTTTTTTGTAACATAATGATAAGTTGTAGTTACATTAATATTCAAATTGTTTGTGCATTATGAGAAAACCAAA
The DNA here is from genome assembly GCF_963678975.1 of Dysidea avara. Lineage (NCBI taxonomy): Eukaryota > Metazoa > Porifera > Demospongiae > Dictyoceratida > Dysideidae > Dysidea > Dysidea avara. Next base: position 29,460,296 of record NC_089275.1, read on the forward strand.
TAATCTTGCTAATTAGTGAAATTATTAAAATATTACTTTTGAGCTGCAGAGACTGTTTTCAAGAACTGGGATGTGTGATGAAGATCAAAACTGAACTATGGTACAAGTAAACATGGCTTCAGCAGACATCAGTATAGCACTAGTATACACTGAAAGAGAAACCACACTGTATTCTGCTCACGTACACTTGAACCCCCATTTCATTGTTAATTAATAATTCTTGTTACATTGGCCAGCTACACAGACGTAAAGTTTTAGTAGCACTGTTAAATCCACAATTGGTGATTAAAAGCACTTTGATATGAACTGAGTTACCTGTTTGAGGCTTTGATAATATCCCATGCATTTACTATGGATGATTTAGGTGTGCCAACATGTTTAAAACATAAAAACATATGTACTTGTTCAAGTATAAAGAAATCTAATCCAAAACAGCCAAGCTGTCAAAAAGGCTATGGTGAAAAAAGATGTGAAATCCAAGGTGGCGGCCAAGAAATGGCTGTGATGGTAGGTTAATGGTAAAAATTTTAATAACGACAATTCAGGTGAATTTTAGTGCCGCTTGGTCAATTGGCACAAAATTCACCTGAATTGTCAGTATTAAAATTTCAAATTCACCTGAATTGTCGTTATTAAAATTTTTACCATTAACCTACCATCACAGCCATTTCTTGGCCGCCACCTTGGATTTCACATCTTTTTTCACCATAGCCTTTTTGAGGGCCGCACACTTTTTTTACAGCTTGGCTGTTTTGGATTAGATTTCACTTCTTTTTGTATTTGCATACCCCAAAGCCGGCCTATGGCCGGCTTTGGGACTTTTTTAACCTATATTTTTTTCTTTGCCACAGGAAGAAGAAAAGATGAAGCAGATGTACTTTAGATATTTCTGATTTTATCAGTAAATGTACAAATTATATATATAATACATATATTTATCACATAACTCTCCATGGTGCTTTCTTTGTAACTGAACACTCTACAAGGTGACTTCTTCTAGCTGCTCTCTCTACAGGGTGATTTGTTTGTAGCTGAATTCTGTACAGGTGATTTGTTTGCAGCTGAGCTCTTTACAGAATGGTTTATTTGTAGCTGAACTCTCTACAAGGTAACTTCTTCTAACTGATCTTTCTACAGGGCAATTTGTTTGTGGCTGAATTCTGTACAGGTGATTTGTTTGCAGCTGAGTTCTTTACAGAATGGTTTCTTTGTAGCTGAACTCTCTACAAGGTAACTTCTTCTAGCTGAACTCTCTACATGGTGGTTTGTTTGTAGCTGAACTCTCTACAAGGTGACTTCTTCTAGCTGATCTTTCAACAGGGTGATTTGTTTGTAGCTGAACTATCTACAAGGTGACTCCTTCTAGCTGATCTTTCTACAGGGTGATTTGTTTGTAGCTGAACTCTCTACAAGGAAACTTCTTCTAACTGATCTCTCTACAGGGAGATTTGTTTGTAGCTGAACTCTCTACAGGTGATTTGTTTGCAGCTGAACTCTCTACATGATGGTTTCTTTTTAACTGAACTCTCTACAAGGTAACTTTTTCTAGCTGATCTCTCTACAGGGAAATTTGTTTGTAGCTGAACTCTCTACAGGTGATTTGTTTGCAGCTGAACTCTCTACATGATGGTTTCTTTTTAACTGAACTCTCTACAAGGTAACTTCTTCTAGCTGATCTCTCTACAGGGAAATTTGTTTGTAGCTAATCTCTCTACATGATGGTTTCTTTGTGGCTGAACTCTCTGCAAGTTAACTTCTTCTATTGATATCTCTACAGGGCGATTTGTTTGTAGCTGAATTCTCTACATGGTGGTCTCTTTGTAGCTGAACTCTCTACAAGGTGACTTCTTCTAGCTGATCTTTCTACAGGGTGATTTGTTTGTAGCTGAACTCTCTACAAGGAAACTTCTTCTAGCTGATCTCTCTATAGGTGATTTGTTTGTAGCTGAACTCTCTACATGATGGTTTCTTTTTAACTGAACTCTCTACAAGGTAACTTCTTCTAGCTGATCTCTCTACAGGGAAATTTGTTTGTAGCTGAACTCTCTACAGGTGATTTGTTTGCAGCTGAACTCTCTACATGATGGTTTCTTTTTAACTGAACTCTCTACAAGGTAACTTCTTCTAGCTGATCTCTCTACAGGGAAATTTGTTTGTAGCTAATCTCTCTACATGATGGTTTCTTTGTGGCTGAACTCTCTGCAAGTTAACTTCTTCTATTGATATCTCTACAGGGCGATTTGTTTGTAGCTGAATTCTCTACATGGTGGTCTCTTTGTAGCTGAACTCTCTACAAGGTGACTTCTTCTAGCTGATCTTTCTACAGGGTGATTTGTTTGTAGCTGAACTCTCTACAAGGAAACTTCTTCTAGCTGATCTCTCTATAGGTGATTTGTTTGTAGCTGAACTCTCTACATGATGGTTTCTTTTTAACTGAACTCTCTACAAGGTAACTTCTTCTAGCTGATCTCTCTACAGGGAAATTTGTTTGTAGCTGATCTCTCTACATGATGGTTTCTTTGTGGCTGAACTCTCTGCAAGTTAACTTCTTCTATTGATATCTCTACAGGGCGATTTGTTTGTAGCTGAGTTCTCTACATGGTGGTCTCTTTGTAACTGAACTCTCTACAAGGTAACTTCTTCTAGCTGATCTTTCTACAGGGTGATTTGTTTGTAGCTGAACTCTCTACAAGGTGACTTCTTCTAGCTGATCTTTCTACAGGGTGATTTGTTTGTAGCTGAACTCTCTACAAGGTGACTTCTTCTAGCTAATCTTTCTACAGGGTGATTTGTTTGTAGCTGAACTCTCTACAAGGAAACTTCTGCTAGCTGATCTCTCTATAGGTGATTTGTTTGTAGCTGAACTCTCTACATGATGGTTTCTTTTTAACTGAACTCTCTACAAGGTAACTTCTTCTAGCTGATCTCTCTACAGGGAAATTTGTTTGTAGCTGATCTCTCTACATGATGGTTTCTTTGTAGCTGAACTCTCTGCAAAGTAACTTCTTCTATTGATCTCTCTACAGGACGATTTGTTTGTAGCTGAACTCTCTACCTGGTGGTTTCTTTGTAGTTAAACTCTACAAGGTGATTTCATCTAGCTGAACTATCTCTTTCCATAGTTGCATGAACTCCCTACTTCTAGCTGATCTCTCTACAGGGTGAATTGTTTGTAGCTGATCTCTCTACAGGGTGACTTGTTTGTAGCTGATCTCTATACAGGTTACTTGTTTCTAGCTGATCTCTTGAATTCTCTTCAGGGTGACTGCTGTATTAGGATGACTGCTCTATTAGAGTATCTTGATCTCGCACTTACTACACCAAGTTGGATTTCGTGTTATAACTCCGTGGCTTTAAGTCTGATTCTTCTACACCATTGAAGAGCCTTTCTAAGATGATTACTCCATCTGTACAGCAATTTTCAAAGCATTAGCCCAAGCGGTTTATCTGGTAGGCGTGGAAAACAGTCGTTTTTTATTAGCTAATCTCGATTGCGTAATTGTTACATACTGTTGGTTTTTTCATTGTATCTTCCTGGTTTTTAGCTCGATTCCTTTCAAACCACAAAAGGTTTGAGGTTTAATAGTTAACCTATTCACCGACCGATTTTCAGCTTCTTCCCTTACGCGGTTTACCCTGTAGGCGTGACAACATATTGGTGTTATTTTTAGTGAATAATTGCTCATAATTCTTTGCCTGTTTATCGTATTCTAGCCAAAGTTGGTGCCGAGATGCGCCTTTATACCCCCCTTCTGTGTGCCAAATGTCAAGGCAATCGGATATGGCGTTCGCGTTTTATAGCAGTTTTTGTAAGTGTGCGAAAAGAGGAAGAAAAATAAGAAGAAAAATAAACCAAGAAACTAAGCCAATTTTTGAAGTCGCATATCTCGGGAACGCCTGAAGCGATTTCGCTCAAATTTGGAATGTGGAGTGCTGAAGTTAAAGGGAGTGTTCACAGCAAAAATCGTCTTGTTTCATCAAGGCAGCACAGAGCTACGAAGGTGCGACAATTGCGTTTTCTTTCTTCCTGTCAATATACTCACGGGGGTTGCGCGCCGGCTTCTTGGGCCGCACGACACATTACCGTGTGTCTTGATTTGGAGTGAACTATTATTCACCTCTTTGTTATTACAGGGCTCATGTGAATGAGAACTGACTCATATATGCAGGAGCGTAGCCAGACTTTTGGTGATGCCAGGGCCTAGTTGTAAGCTAAAGACCAAAAGAAAGTCAAGTGTAATGTTCTTGGGGAAGTCCTGGGTGCTTCCCCCTAGACCACGTCTGAACGAAAATGATACATACACAAAATGTGCCCTTAGGCAGTAACATTAAAAGGTGCCGTTTGTGCATCTAGCTAGCTAAAACCTACACACTGCTGTTTATGCAGCTTATAGAAACTATAAACCTATTGTAGCTAGCTAATGCTAACTTAATCTTCACTTCCAGACCGTGACAGCCAACAAATTTTCTAGCACACGGGAACCCTCCACACTCAGAGTCGTTTAGTTGGCAATACTTCCTTCCGGGTATACATTATTCTTGGTCGGCCCTCCTGTTGATGGTCAGTAACTTGACTTGGCTTGTACACCAATGTATTCGAGACATCACATGCCCGCAACATGTGACAAATAAACAAACCATTCATCAGATAAATATAATTTATACATCAACTATTCACAGTTTGTGCTCACCAGACACATGTATAACACGACCATTCAAGTTTATCGCAGCTGCTACCTTGTAATATGTCTGCCTCAACCAATCAACACTTTCGCCATTTCCACCATGCATCACATGCGCTACTGATCATGTGATGTAATAGATCTCGATGATTTGTTCAGCAACTGCATTAATGCAATGCGACCCTCAGGAGTAATACAGAGGAGTGCTAGTGTGCAAGTAGCTACCGGACAGCTCCAGGGCTGTAAGATTTGATGTGATTTTTTAGTTTTAAAAGATTCTGCCTCTGAAAGGGGGGTTTGTCCGACCCAACCCCCCTCCTGGCTATGCCCTTGATCTTCCCCCTCCACCAACTTCACCTCCTTATTTATAACTGAGACTGATTTATCTTGATCTGACTGCTCTATTAGTGTATCTCGAATTATTGATGCCTGGATGGCCCAGGTTCTGGCTACGCCCTGCATATATGCATGTACTGCTACTCTACAATAGCTTTAATGTTTTAAATAATTTACCTTAAAACTACTAACATGCAGGTCAGAATAGTTTTTCTCAATCCAATTACAGTTTTTACCTATTACGCTGTAGCCACCATTATACTTGTAGTAGAACAGTAATAAAAGGCTCTTTTGTTATAAAATGAATGCTCTTCATTTTTTGTATATATTATGTTAGGATGGAGAAATTGTAGCAGAACCTATTGGACCATTTAGTCTCAACCATTCCTCTAACATCACTGATACTACCACAACCAATCGCTTTGTTTCTAACAGTAACTACACTTTCCAGGTACATGCATACTAATTCTAGATCTGTTTATCAGTTTTTTTTAAATTTATGTCAATCATTATACTTAATTTGTCTTAAATACAGATAACAGCTTCAACCATAAATGGCAGTGGACCTGCTACCAGTGATAATTTGATTATTCCACAAGGAAGTAATATTTCATATGATTCTGTATACATACATGTAAATACACTGTAATAGGAAAACTATGTTTTAGAATTGTGGTGATGAGCAGTGCTACAAATTCTCTTCATACAACAGATTGTATAGTTACTGTCTATTATGTATAGTGCAGGTGTAGCATAACGTTAAATATATTCTTAGTTGCAGTCACATTATGTAGGTATAGGCACTACAATTTAACCTTCTAACAAAAGTATTCCTAAGGTATCTTCCAAAAAGGGGTCACATGGACCCTTAATCACAATAGGTCTACATAGTTTTACTTGTACAGTGCATTTGTATTATGTTGATAGTTCTAGCCCAACATGAAGTGGTATTACTTTCATATGCTTTTCTGCAGTTCCTGTTATTATAAATGATGGAGAAATTGTCACAAATCAGTCAATAATTAATGATTTTACTACCAGTGGCACATTGACCCTAACATGTACATCTGTAGAGATGTATGATGTTGTTGAATGGATAATGATCAACCCGACTGGAACTGCTAAGAGACAGAACACAAGCAGATCTATTGTTTCATCTACATTAACCTTTACCAATGCAAGTGATGACTTCACATCATTTATGAGATGTATTTCAAACAATGGCATTATATACAAAGAAGTGAAAATTATCAAAGGTAACAAATTCAAGCCAACATGTGTATTGTTTAAAATGCATGTTTCCCATCTTCAGTGTGCTAGCACTTTCCCAGTATTTGTAGTGAATTACTGTGAACTCAAAGCTCCCCATGTGCTGCCTATAATATCACAATTACAATCAGCTAGAAATTTCAACTACAGAATATTCCATTAAATCACCATCATTGCATATTAAGCTAATTACAAGATTTCCGGGAATGGTTCTGGCGCTGTTTTTCATGGCTGATAAAGGCGTGTTCAGCATTGTGACAGATCTGGGAAAGGGTTTCATGTTTATACAATTGAGGTAGATCTAAGCTGTGCTTAGGGTGCATACGTGGAGGTCACTCAACAATGTGTGTGAAGCACATTAATTCTAACTAGAAGGTCTGGGTAGCAAGCTCTTACGCTAGAGAATTTTTGAAGATAGCCTTCTAATATTTATTTTGCTATAACAATTTTGATTGAATATGCATGCATTTTGACAGAAAGTGGTAATTATAATTAGTCTCTAGAATTAACAGTTTTGTTTAAATCTGTCATGTAGAGAGGAAGGCATTAACATTACAATGTGTAGTTTATATAATAGAATTTAGGGGTCTGGAAGTACACCCCCAGAAGCTGTAGGATTGTATCATCAAAATACATTAAAAATTGATGCTAAAAACAATTGAACTGTCACAACTATCAATGTCAACTTTTCTCAGAGATGTTTATTTCACCAGGATGAAACACATTTAGAATCACTGATATTGGGGAATTCCTGTCATACCAGTAATCCTGGTGTTGATAAAGGAGTGATGATGTGTATGGCTAGGTAATCATACTCCAGTAGCATAACAGCAATTTCTTTAATGTAGAAGACTCTTTGCGCAGCCCCTAGACACTGACAACACTTTCAGAATTGCATGCCTCAAAATCGTTGGAAATTACACATTTGTATAGACAATTAAAACAACGATCCCTTACATACACATAGCGCAGTAGCCACTCGCATCTGCAGATTACACCCCTATAACATTTTATGTACAATTGTGCACTGTGAGGATTGAAGAACAACCTTGGTTGTATCACCAATCAATCAATCAGTCATTTAATCAATAAATCAATCAATCAAACAGTCATCCTTATTAGTTATAATAACAATATCAGTTACTTTTCCTAGTGTTAAATTCAGCAAATACTTTAATGATATCAACAATAATTCCATTCTGAAAGTACGTAGATACATAAATAAGTTTTTCAGTTAGCAAGCACTTCCAAACAGTTTAGCACTAAAGAAGGCCCTATTGTTATTGTAATTGTACCATCAAAAATAGAAGGGGTTGCATGCAACAGACGTACTCAGTTGATACTAACAAAAACTCTTACAATATTACTAGCAGTACAAGTACCTTCTTATTCAATATTATCCTTGATAGTACTGCCACTACTGGTATTGCTGTGTTGTCACCCTCTCCTTCATCACTTCCATAACTGGAATGGGAGTATGAACTCAAATCCTATTCATCTCTGCACATGAGAGATGCTTATATCATCTTAAACAGCTATATGGTATCACTCAGTTGTATCTGACTATTTTATTAGAGTACGTAACTGAGTGACTGACTGCTCTATTAGAATACATAATTATCTTGATTTTGAAAAATGGAGCCCTTTCAGTAAAAGCGGGGGACAGCTAGCCCCATCCCCAGTTTTTATAATTTCAGGAATAAAGTCGTTATAACTTCTTGTGCCACCTCCAAAAGCTGATAGAGACACTGCTAAAGGTACGTATGCTGTTACGTATGCGAATGGCAACCATAATTATTATAACTCAACACTTTGCTGTTAGTCTGCAAACTATGTAGTATCATCCACCCACCCACTGATTTTGTGTGTGCACATTATTTCCAGAGGGGATTCAGTTGAAACTAATGCAATACCCACTTCAGAAGATACATTGCTACTGCCTTGTACAAATTTGGTCTCCTTTATTCATTTTGAATAAGTGTAAATCTTACGGTACACTGTATGAGTGCTATATGTGACTGGATTTTGGAAAAACGATCCAAATCGCACATTAGAAGTTTCGAGATAAACGGTTTTAAAGAATTGAAGCCAGCATAACTCTCCAAGGATAGCAAGCACGCGTATGAAATTTACACAAAAGATGCATCAATCTGTTACCTTTCAGGCCACTTCCAGTACTTGTAGCTGCTTGTACAGTTTCCTGCCAAATAAGATAGAAAATCTGAGCAGTTGGACGAGCGAAGTAGTATCACGAGTGCTCACAAAGGGGTGGAGGCTGGGGGGTGGCGGGGTGGAGGCTGGGGGGTGGCGGGGTGGAGGCTGGGGGGTGGCGGGGTGGAGGCTGGGGGGTGGCGGGGTGGAGGCTGGGGGGTGGCGGGGAGGGCAAGAGATAGACCTCAAAATGGAGGCAGACCATGATTGGAGTCCAGACACGAGATTACAGGGCTGTGCTGGCTCCTTAGTGGCTGATATGTAGCAAAATCAACAGAGAACACGTCTGGCCAACATTATAAGGCTGTCCACCAGTAAATCACTGATTCTTGCCAAGCCAGGTCCTTCACAAGGCCTGAAACCGCCATTTGAGCACTCCACACCACCCAGAAAAGACTTCTGTTAAAACCAGCCTCGTGTAGTTTGAGTAGTGCTGAGGGTCAAAACTTGTAGTACGATAGTGTAGCTATTCACTGGTGGTGTTAGTTTGATTTTGCCTGATGTGTGATTTGGATTGGTTCTGTAAAATCTGGTCACATATACTCTTCTTAAAAGTAAACTGTACTGTACATGCTATAAGTTTTACAGTACTTTGTTTCTTTATTTCAGAAAATCCATTCTACAAGTTGTTAACTAACCAGAGCTTAGTAGCACTTTTGGGTACTAGTCCAGTCATCAGTGTTATCATTGCCATTGATTCTGATGGTACAAGATCTCAACAGGATAATGTCACTAATTCTTTAGTGTTCACTCATACTAGTAGTAGTGGTGATGTAGTAAATGTGGATGGACTTGAAGATAACTTTCAATTGTACCATTACACATTTCCACCAGTACAGAGAAGTAGTGTTGGCACTTACACAATAACATCAGGTATGTCTTTCACATACCCAAGTTGAACAGATATGGTTGCATTTATACAAATATTTTGTTTGCAGCTACAACTGATATGCAACCTTTGGAAATTATAATTCAGCTGGATATTGATGAAGGGGCAGGTACAGTTTTAAGTTTTATTGGCTTTACTTTCTAAATGATTTTCTGTTTAGTATTAGCTCTGAAAAGATCATTTGCATTAGTTACTCTACTGGAAGGAAGTTCTATTACCTTATCATGTACCCCAAACATAACAGAAGTTGTTTTGAAGTGGACTCACAATGGAGAAGAAGTTGTGCAAAGAGAAGACATTACCTTCACTCCATCTATTCTCCATCATAACTTGACTATTGGCAACACTATGGAAAGAGACACTGGTGTTTATGTCTGCCGTGCTGCCTTAGAAGATATGAATATTGAACAAAACATCACTGTAAATGTTGTTCCAGGTACAGTATAATATGCTAATGTATATATGTTTAAACTGTACAATATAAACTGTACATACTGTATAATGTAGCTAATTATACTGTATTAAAAATAAGTCCACTGTGAGGATGCTGCTAAATAACCAATGTATGTGCGTGCATTGCATTTAATAGGATTTGTAGTTGTATGTCTTTGATTCCCTGTTCAATACAATTACAGCAATTAAAGAGTGAATATCCCAGGCAAAACGATCCTGCAAGAACTTTAAGCAAGATCTTGCAAGAGAATCTGGTCATTTCTTGTAAGATCTTGCAAGAGAATCCGGCACGATTTCGCAGGAATCCTGCAAAATCCTGCAAGAGCATTCCAGGATCTTGCAAGAGAGTTCTCTTGCAAGATCCTGGAATGCTCTTGCAAGAGAGTTCAAGAGAGTTCTCTTGCAAGAGAGTTCTCTTGCAAGAGCATTCCAGGATCTTGCAAGAGAATCCAGTCATTTCTTGCAGGAACTTGCAGGACTCCTGCGGGATCTTGCAGGATCATTTTTGCTGGGTATTATATTTTTGCTTTTAAAAATCATTATATTATAGCGTGTGATGCTGACTTCTCTGGGGGCTTATTTTGGAACACCAGCAGAAGAAACATCTCAAGGACACAGCTTTGTTCAGCACTACATCCCAACTTTCGTTCTGGTGTTAACATAGAAAGACGTTGTGAAAATGATGGCACCTGGTCATCAATTGATCTAACTAGCTGTACCATGTTCAGGGGCTCCTCTCCTGTTGTGATAGTGTCCTTCACTGTGGCTACTAACAATACAGAGACAATGGAGTCGGATTCTACATTGATTATGAACAATGTTAGTGTAGCACAGTTTAGATTATACAATGCAATATTCACAATATTCTATAGGTCATGAATCAACTTCAGGATAATAATTTTACATTGAATACATCAAATTTCATGAACAGAAACTGGAGTTATAGTTCTGCAGATGGTTCATTGCTGTTCAGCTTTGCTATATCATTCACCATTCAAACAATACTGGTTCCTTCTCACATATCAGAAATTATTAATAATCACTTAATACTCAATGACAGTATTATTCCACATGGAACCAGTTTGATTAACAACGATTTTGATGTGTCAGCCTTTCAACCAAACTGTAAGTATCAGTGGTGGATCTAGAAATTTTCAGAGGGGGTTTCAAGTTTAAACAACAGGGGCAGATCTAGGATATTCTCATACGAGCATTAGTGGAAGTCACTCAACAACACACTCAACATGCGCAGCATGCTCTAACTAGGAGGGCCTGGGGGCATGCCCCACAGGAAAAATTTAGCCTTCTGAGATTGAATTTGGTAACACTTTTCGGTGAATAAACACTGTATAAATCACTGTATTGTGTGACATACATAGGGCTAAGCAAACCAACTGAATGTGTTCCACAAGAAATTAACCTTATTTGGTAACAAGTTTGGCTGAAATTGTTAAATAAACATTGTAAGTGATCACATGTTGAAAGACAGCTCATAATTCATTACCAGTAAGTCTCTAGAAGTGGTAATTATGAATCTGCATGATATGCAATGCATGGGGCACAACATAAAAAATAATTAGTGTAGTAATACGATTTTACGTGCCTTCCACTGTAGAATGACTGAGCTGTTCTCATAGACCTACCCATAAAATAAGTTTTGAAACTTTTTTTTTAGATTATAGTGAGCTACCAGGAGGGAGTTCACTCTGGAACATCTCTATTGTAGCTTCAGTGTAGCTATCTAGTAGTAATATTTCAAAATAATCACTCTCCAGCAATGTTCACTGTTAAATCTTATCATTAAGCTTTTACAAAATGCAAGTGAAGCGTTTTAAACAATAATTATTTTAGAGGCGCTTATTGTGTATGAAGAAGCTACCTTCCGACCGTGATATGGGCAGTGCCAGAAAGTGGCATGAAGATTAAAATGAAGTTTAACTTGTTAAACAAAGTTAACAGAGGGAGATAATTTGCATTTATTTCGGCGATGTAGCAACACATTGCAGCTACCCAGCATTAGACAGGTATGTAACACACCTGCATCACAATGCTAGATGTAGTATGGAACAGTAGGTATTAATTGGAAAACACTATGAACGCATGCACATGAAAAATACCGTGTGTATGGGTCACTTCAAATGTGCAAGCAGGTGGAACACAAAGTCCCCTCCCATAGCCCACCCTTAGGACTAGGAGACTATGTCAGAAATTAGTACATAAATAACCAATTACTTTGCTGTTGTTAAATAACTACTTTATTAAGGATTAAGAAGAGGGAATTAACATTATGGTATGGGATTATTCTATCAGGGGAGGAAATGCACAGACATTAATAGGGAGTCTTGTATGGTAGACTCAGTTATTGAAGGGAGTCTTGTATGATAGACTCAGGGAGTCTTGTGTGGTAGGCTCAAGTCCAGTGTTCCCACATTCCAAGAGTAGCTTTTCCATCCCAAGACTAGCTTGGGGTGTAATAGTGCAGGATTTCATTAGGATTGTTAGGATGGCCTTAGAACTCCCTGTGGCTTCAAATTTGGGAACCCCCAGGTGTTTCGCCCCCAAGCCTCATGTAATTGGGAGCCACAATTTGTGGCTGGTCATATCAATGGTCCTATTAAAAAAATTGTGTAGGAGAACCATGGAACTCTACACAACTACCAAAACAATCACCATAATTGAATGGTAGTTGACAAGTGAATAATTTCAGCTTGGAACAAAAAGCTGATTGTTTGTGGTTCTCTATTAAACGACCGACATTAAATAGGTTGTTATATGTACATATAGCAAACATAATTTACATACTTGGCTGCTAGTCTACAAACTACATAGTTTCACCCCTTTGTAAACTGTGAGTGTGTGCCTTATTGTCAGAGGGTGTTTCAGTTGGAACAATGCAACCCCCTGTATCCACCACTGAGTATAATAATTTACTTTCTAGGTAACTGGCACAGTGACTTTAGGGAATGATGACTCCCTTTTATAATAAACCTGGGAACTTGAGGAGTAAATCCCTTTGATGTTGATGGGTTACATTATAATGTACCATATAAACATACGTAGATATATATTTAGGACTGGTTAGTGGATTTGCACTAAATTTGTATTGGCGATGACTATTGTCGCCATTTGTACCCATATTGTGTAAACATGTCATTTCCCAAAAGTTCTTTGCTGGTTTAAGGGTTAAACTTTTGCAATACTTATAAAGCTCCAGTATTCTGAAGCTTGCTGCATGTAAGCTAGTTGAATCACAACATGCTCTGCACTTTTAAACTGCACCTAGTTAATGACATTTTTGTTTCATATGTTTGTCTTTTCTTATCTACAGCAAGTTGTTCATGTATTGTGAGCACTGAAGATATGATTCAAACTGTATGTGCTGGACCTAGTACTCCACCATGTTTGTGTAGTTCCTCTCAAAGTTGTACAGTGAGTTACTACTTCATCAGTTTACACCTGATTAGTGTTATATTTACAGTGTAATGAACCCACTTATGTTGGTGATGGTATTGTGTGTGGATTAGACTCAGACAGTGATGGATTTCCTGATGTAGACTTGGACTGTGATCTACCTGAATGTGTACAGGTAACAAGATGAGAAGAGCAGTGTTTATTCTAGGATTTTAAGGGAATCAGGAATTGGAAGGGGGGGGAGAGAGAGGGGGTTGGGTGAAGATGTACAATAGCAACACTAGCTACCCATTTCCAATTAGCAAGTTTACAACCATAGAGCAATTGAAATAGTTGAATGCGTGATTTAACAAGTCTGTGTGATGAGTGTTTAATTATGTGGAGCCAGATCCTGTGGTTATATGCATATATTGCAATGACATAGTGAGGTACTAGCTACAGTAGGACAACCTGCACACCTCACGTACACAATTATATTAGCAGTGCACTATGTTGAATATAGTCAATTTGTGTGAGAAATCATATTGGTGATAAATGTATGACACCACGAGGCTCTGTGTGGATGTCTTCCCAGAAATTTTACTATTTGAGATAAAATGTGAGGTGAACTGCAGGGAGTCAGATATTGAATAACTATCATTAGGTAGGAATTTTTGATAGCTGTATTTGTGCCATAGGAAAGTAAGGTTGTGCTGTAAGTTTATAAACTGGAAAATTTTAAAGTGATATACTGAGATTTTAGGGTGGGAAATGTCCCTTCCCCCCAACCCCCACCAACAGCTCTAGAATAAATAAATAAAACACTGTACAAGTATATATCATAGTCAATGAGTTTCATTACTCTACAGGATCTCTGTCCTGACATATACAGTGTCACTAGTCCTGGTGAACAAAGTGAGTCATTCTGTACACCACCACCTCCAAACCCAGGTGAGTTTTTAAAGTACGGTTATATGTAGTTGATTATGAATTACCAGTAGCCTGCATGGTCTATTGCCATCTTCTGTCTTCCTTGTCTGACATTGTATGGCTCATAATAATTAGACTAATTTTTGGTGGCTCTGTTTTGATAGTATCTTATTTCAACTATTGTGTGGGTGTTATTATTCATGTAATGCATTTATTTTTAACACACAAGCTTGCAGTTTACATACTTTGGATTTGAATTTCACACAAATCTCTCACAGATACACTATAAATAAGTTATGCTGGTACAATGTATAGTCTATAGAATTTTAATCCAAAGCTGTCGTGCATTGATACAGCAAGGGTGCTACTTTAGACTACATTAGCACTTCATTTAGTACCACATTTTTTTTGATAAACCAGCTGAATTGCTTATAATAACACTACCATCATGGCAATAATACATGCTCAAAGGATGCAGTCAAGTGCCATATTACATCATTGCTCATAAGTAATGCATTTCATTGGTTAAACCTTCTACCTTGTATCTGTATTATGGCAAGTGCTCAGCTAAGAAACCACAAGGCACATGAGATGATTAGTGTGCAACATGCATTCAAGATAATATGTGACCGGATTTGCGAAAAGGTACCTTTTCTACACATTTGACATACCAACAAACAAAATGATGTAACACTTGACTCCTTGTGCTGATTAACTTGCGCTTAGTATCAAAATGTAGCCAGATAATGTAGCTACATTCCGTGAAAATGTCGAGCAATTATATGCCATGATCAAAAGGTTATGAAGCTTTAAAGTTCAAAAAATGGGTCACATTTTGTGTGTGAAAAAGGTACCTTTTCGCAAATCCAGTCGCATATATTTTGCATCTCTTATATTTTACGTCATGCACATGCCAAATTTGATGCTGCTGTTTTGATGGCTAGTTATGAAATACAGTACTGTCCACATTGATCATGTTAATTGGGAGTTCCATTTTTCCTGTTATATGTAGTTTAACTAGTTAAACTAGGTTAATGTTGCAGTCAAGCATGTGTGAGTGTATTATGATAGTGACTAACCCGAAGCTCTACCATGACTGGAGGGAAGATTGGGCAGGTGCACACATGAGAAGGGTTGGCAATAATCGGAGAATAACATTGTGCATGTGTTACAAGAAAAAGGCATGTGGAGAGGTGTTAGAGTGCATGGAGCTGCATGGCATAGTGAGTCTTGTCTCACCCATACCTTCTCCTCTACCAACTATCTCATCTTAGTATTTTAGAAGATGATAATCACAAAGGGATTGGTGGGTGGGGTTTAACATAATAATAATTATATTGCCCAAAAAAAGAAAAAAATTAATAACAGGGGTGTGGGGAGGTGAGGCATGCACCACAGACAGTCCCAGCAGGGAGTTTAGTAAATCCCCCCTTTTTTTCCCTTGTCTTTTCCATCTTGAGGCTAGCTCAGGGTGTGATAGTGTAGGGTTTCTATTAGGAACATTGTGGTATGTGGAAATTCTTGTGGCTTCAGAGAATGTTAAAATCTCCAAGCATTCTTACCTCCAAGCCTTTGTAGTAAAACGTACTGTATACATCATGTAAAATTGTTGAAAAAGTGGCCTATTTGAGAATTAGTAGAATCCATGGAATCCTGCATACCTACCAAAACAACCACCATCTGTTGATGGGTGGCAACTTGCTCACAACAGGGTAAGCCCTGCTGACTGGGTTAAACTGACAAGTAACATTAAGCACATTTAATATTATCCAAAGCATGACATGTATGTCATATAAGCTATCATCCAGTGCTAGTACTAGAAACAAGTTTTAAATTTAAGGAAAATTATGATACCCTAATAGAGCAGACATAATTGCTTACTCTGATAGAGCAGTCATAGAAACTTATGCAAAGTTGCCCAGTCTCTGTCTCATTCTGTCAATGTGTACTTTTTATGTAAATGACTTACAGAATTGGAGGTAATGCATTATAAAATGTAATGCATTACATAATAGTATTACTTTTGTAGCAAGGAGTAATATAACGCATTACATGACAAAGCAATGAGTAATATTGCATCCGGAAATTGTAACATATTACTTCTTTAAATGCGTGTTGTATCCAGCATGTGATAGGTTGCATTTTGGGCCCTACAGGCAAGAACAAAGAGTGATAGTGTATGGGGAGTGTCCTTGAGACCATGATACTACAACAAAGTATTTTTAGGCTGAACTACACCAGAGGAACATGTGTCTCACTCGTGTCACTTGTATAGTTGTAGGCTGGGAGCTTGTATTTAAATTGTTGGGCATAGCAAGACCGGAGGAGACGGTCTGGTTGGTCAGGCCTGAGTCAGACTAATAATCTGGAGCTGGACCAATTAGCTAACCAGACAGTGAGACTAAAATTGGAGTTTTGGGTGATTTAAAGAAAAATTATATCTGGCCACCTGTAAGTGTTTTGTTGTTTTTAATGTTATATTTGATGCTAGACGGATTAATATTATTTGGTAAAGGTGATTTTCGTCGCATAAGAAGTCTCTAAGCTGGTTTTTAAAAGGCAATATTTTTGGCTGCACGTGTCATTTCAGGGGGGAATTCCTACTTAAACAGTGACCACAGTCGCAAGCCTAGAACCCAAATGAAGTAGCGCACAGTCATCATTTTACGCCACAACAACAAACTCACTGGTGGGATGTGCCTTTTGGGGTTCCGACGAGTGTACGCCCTGTGCGCCTTGTCCTTTCTTTTATCTTCAATCAGGCTGCTTGTCTTCTTCATCCAACGAAATCATACCGAGGCGTTAATTTTCCATATCAACACTTTCTTTAAGCAGCATAATTGGGCATAGAAGATGCCACAAAATTATTTAAGGCACTCAGACTATGCTACTGTATGGAGGTACCCAATACCCCACGATAGGTCACAACATTCTTTATTCTACGTATTATCGATCTATCAATCGAGACCACGATGACCATGCCCCTTTTATGCTAGCTGTATTTGTGACCACACACCTTCATGTTGGTAGGCTGATTCAAGATACTCTAGTCTAATACTATGAATCGATCGAAACCACAATGACCACACCCCTTTTGGGACAATCACACATCTTTGCAGGCTGACTCGAGATACTTTAATACAGCAGTCACCCTAATAGAACAGTCACATTTTTATAGCTAGCTGTATACTTTATCAAAAACTAAAAAAACAAGTATATTAAATTTAAAAATGAAGTAGGAATCCAAGTGATAAAAAGTAGTGAAACAAGAGATTAGCAATGGTAGCTACTACAGTATAGCTCAGTGGGAAATCCCTACTTTGGCATGGTATAACAATTATTTTGTGTTTAATGCCAAAGTAGGGATTTCCCACTGAACTATACTGTAATAGCTACCATTGTTAATCTCTTGTTTCATTACTTTTTATCGCTTAGATTCCTACTTCATTTTAAATTTATAATTTTTAATATACACACTTATTATAGTATAGAAAGTCTGAAGAACAGCAAGGTATAGGCTAGAACATAATTATATAGTTAGCTAGCAGTGAAATATCACTAAATTGCATATCTGAATGTCTAATTTCCTATGGGGCATGCCCCCAGACCCCTGTAGAATGTTTGTGCTTTACATTTCGTAGAATGTGCTTCGCACTTTACAGAGTGTTCTTTGCACACTGTGTAACAACTCCTCTCTCATTGGCAACACAATTTTCAACATATACAATGGCCCGACCAACTAAATTTTCCCTCCTCTGGCCCTGCGTAGTTTAAAGCTTGTAACAAACAAATGTATGTAGTACATAATAGTATTACTAGTTATAGCCCTCAGAGTAACGTACAATATGTAACTTGTTTCTTTTTCTGGGTGTAATATGTAGCTGTAATGTGTTACATTGTGTAGAAGTAACGAGTAATATGTAAAAAGTGACATTTTTAGAATATCTGCTGACTTACACTAAACATGTATATATCTATTTTAGAATTTATGGGATGTCTATCTGAACAAGATATAACGTGGAACATAACATGGCCAACAACCGACATCAGTCAAGTGGCTAGACAGAAATGTCCAGGTGGAAGTGAAGCAGCAGGTATTCTAACATAACTACCCACATAATTGTGTTATGTCTTCAAGCATATTATACAATGTAGACATGTAAACATGATTTAGCCTGCTTAGCAGCTAGTATTACTACTCATAAAATGTTAATGTTAGTGGGGTAGTAAGCTGTAGATACTTGTTTAATTGACCTACTGTATAATTGGGTAGCAATTCAAGTTAGTGCAGTTGTACTATCTGTAGGATTAGCCACAAGAGAATGTGTTGCTAATGACACATGGGGCACTCCAATTGTTACTGAATGTAGCACAGTTGAACAAATAAGACTTGAAATGAGAGCAGAAGAGTTGTCCAACCTTGTTGACAGCATATTTGTTAATGATGATAGAGACTTAACAGAAACATTTATGCCAGAAGTTGTGGAAGAAATTGCTGATGAACTAGAAATGATCACAAACACTACACAACCTCTTCTACCAAACGATGTGTCATCAGCTGCTAATACTGTGACTGCCATTATTTTGTAAGTAGTCCATACAAAGTATTGATCATGTATGTAGATGAATCCTGTTCCTGATCCCCTGCTTCATAGGCTTTAGCTTTCTTGCTAGTAGTATTGTGAATAAATACACAATGAAACATGAGAGGTTATGCTGTTAAGTACCAATTGTATGCAGGGGAAATCCTGGATTCCAGACTGTGCAGTTCCTCAGACAATTGCCTAGGCTGCAAGCTGTCTGTGGATCAAGTCAACAGCTGCTGGTCTTGGATTTTCTCCATTCTAAGGGTCCGGGAATTATGCCTGTATAATTTTGAGCATAATGATGGGTTAATAGAATTGGGAATTATTCTGGCATTTTGAAGTTATTTAAGAGCATGATTGGCATAATATTATTATTATTATTACTATTATTAACACTTTACAGTGACCAGCACTGAAGGTCTACAGCAACATGTGCTGCAGCCTTAGGATTACCTAACCTAATTTCAAGGACTTAGACTTAATGACTTATAGCTGGAAAGGTGTAACAGAAAAGGGGCCAAAGTAAGGAAGAAAATCCCTCCAACCCCAGAATTCGAACTGCAGGTCACCCAATGTCTAGTCGGGGCCACACTCAGTCTTCCTCCAGGAGGGATGGATTTTCTTCCTTAAACCTAAAGTATTTATTATAATACAATTTCATGCAAGTTGAGATCAAGATACTCTAATAGAGCAGTCCTCTACTCTAATAGAAGTCAGCGGAATAATTTTTACTCTATTGCAACAGTAACTAAACATCTTGCCAGCTAAAAGATAACTTTCCTGTCTAATAGAACAGGATGATTACTACTCCAAAATCTTTCTAAACATTATAAATTGCAAAAGTCGAATATAGTGTTATAAAAATTGGGAATAATTTTAAGAATAGTGGGAATGATAAAAGTATAGTGATAATTTTTTGAGAAATTTGGAATATAATAATGATGAAATTTGGAGCATAATACCCTAATGCCTACTTCATTCAACAGGGTTTTTACTGCAAAGTTTCTGATTCTCTGCTACACAGGTGTGTTTAGCCTTCTTTGTTGGTTCCTAGTGGGATAGTGAGGCTGCAGGTTCAAGGCTTCCCAGATCCAATTATGGATTTTTTTCTCCTTTCTGCACCTTTTCAAACATACTTACTTTAAACAGGCTGTAGGACTAGGTATCCTACAAACCTTCAGCACTTGTGCTGTAATGCCTTAATAAATAAATAAATAAAATAACAAGTCACTCTGAGTTTAAGATAGTTCCAGAAATTTTGTAAAAGAATTGAAAAGTGCAAACAATAATAGTTTTTTTTTTAGAATGCAAAAATAATAGGCCAGCCTTAATCCAGCTTTCCAGGAGCATAGCTAGGGAGTTCCAACAGTACCACTGAGTTCACTAGATACAAGGTGCAGCCCACCAGCCACTGAGAGATCTTAATATTTTAATGGTTCAAAGCTAAGAATTAATACGTTAATATAAAGTCATATATATTTGTTTAAACTCTGGTGGGGGCTACACATAGGTATAGATGTGCATGAATCCACTGGCAAAAAAATAATTTACTTAAGGTGGTGAGTAGACCACAGCGAAGCATCTCAGTGGACTAACAGAACAAGCTCTATCAGACCACCCAACTACTGTTGTTGTTACAACTTACATTATTCATGCTTTAAAACTATTAACGTGTCACAACTCTGGTTAATTCACTGAGTTGGTTCAGTGGCACCTTTAAAGACTTCTAATTACAATTATGTATTTTAAGGATGTCTCTTGTACACACAAGCAAGTGATTTATCTACTGTATAAACAGAAAATTTGACAGGAAATTTAATTTGGCAGTTGATGAATTTTTACTGACATTGTCAATTTTTAAATCTGCCAAATATCCACTGGTTAAAACATGCAGAAATCCAAGTGAACCTATGCAGCTTAAAAGATCTAGCCAATGTTAGAAGACAGGTAGCATGGCAGGCCTTAAATTAACGTGCGGTCAACGAACAAAATCGACACAAATAGCACAAGTCTGTACATAATTAGTTTTGGGCGGACACACATGTCCTTGCAAAACCAATAGTGGTACCATAAAAGCTGATGTGTACATGTTTGTTTGTAGTGCTAACAATAACTGTCACTTGGTTGCTAGGAGATCTACATATTCCCAATCCAAGGATTTACCAATGCCACCTCCCCTTTGTGTACTGCTATCACCAGCACCTGTAATGATCACAGCATGGTGATATGTTGCAGCTATATGGTCGTATTTAACATCAAAGCTTTCAATGGAATTTCCCTATTCCAATTCCAGCAGTGTAAAGTGCTCCTCTAGCTCGTGTCTGTATAATTTGACTCTATGTCTGTACATTTGTGAATATGTAGGGACATTTGTCCTGGGCACCTTAAAAATTAAATTAAGGCCTGCATGGTCACCATAGTGCAGCAAGACAATTCTCTGAAACATTCTGAGTTTTTGTACAGCCAGAGGCATCTGCAAGGTATTCATACTGCAGCAACTCTCTTACTGGTGTATATATCTAATCCAAAACAGCCAAGCTGTAAAATTAGAGTGCAGCCCTCATAAAGGCTATGGTGAAAAAAGATGTGAAATCCAAGGTGGCGGCCAAGAAATGGCTGTGATGGTAGGTTAATGGTAAAAATTTTAATAATGACAATTCAGGTGAATTTTGGTGCCGCTTGGTCAATTGGCACAAAATTCACCTAAATGGTCGTTATTAAAATTTTTACCATTAACCTACCACCACAGCCATTTCTTGGCCGCCACCTTGGATTTCACATCTTTTTTCACCATAGCCTTTTTGAGGGTTGCACTCTTTTTTTACAGCTTGGCTGTTTTGGATTAGATTTCACTTCTTTTTGTATTTGTATACCCTATGGCCGGCTTTGAGACTTTTTTAACATATCTTTTTTTTCTTTACCACAGGAAGAAGAAAAGATGAAGCAGATGTACTTTAAATATTTCTGATTTTATCAGTAAATGTACAAATTATATAACAATATATATATATTTATTACAGAACTCTCCATGGTGGTTTCTTTGTAACTGAACACTCTACAAGGTGACTTCTTCTAGCTTCTCTCTCTACAGGGTGAATTGTTTGTAGCTGACCGATCTACAAGGTATCTTCTTCTAGCTGATCTCTCTACAGGGTGATTTGTTTGTAGCTGAACTATCTACAAGGTAACTTCTTCTAGCTGATCTCTCTACAGGTAATTTGTTTGTAGCTGAATTCTGTACAGGTGATTTGTTTGCAGCTGAGCTCTTTACAGAATGGTTTCTTTGTAGCTGAGCTATCTACAAGATAACTTCTTCTAACTGATCTTTCTACATGGTAATTTGTTTGTGGCTGAATTTTCTACAGGGTGATTTCTTTGCAGCTGAACTCTCTACATGGTGGTTTGTTTGTAGCTGAACTCTCTACAAGGTAATTTCTTCTAGCTGATCTCTCTACATGGTGGTTTGTTCGTAGCTGAACTCTCTACAAGGTGACTTTTTCTAGCTGATCTTTCTACAGGGTGATTGTGTAGCTGAACTATATACAAGGTAACATCTTCTAGCTGATCTCTCTACAGGGTGATTTGTTTGTAGCTGAACTCTCTACAAGGTAACTTCTTCTAGCTGATCTCTCTACAGGGTGATTTGTTTGTAGCTGAATTCAGTATATTGGTGATTTGTTTGCAGCTGAGCTCTTTACAGGTTTCTTTGTAGCTGAACTCTCTACAAGGTAACTTCTTCAAGCTGATGTCTCTACAGGGTCACTAGTTTGTAGCTGAATTCTCTACATGGTGGTTTCTTTGTAACTGAACTCTCTACAAGGTAACTCCTTCTAGCTGATCTTTCTACACGGTGATTTGTTTGTAGCTGAACTCTCTAAGAGGATCCTTCTTCTAGCTGATCTCTCTACAGGGAGATTTCTTTGTAGCTGAACTCTCTACATGTGGTTTGTTTGCAGCTGAACTCTCTACATGATGGTTTCTTTGTAGCTGAACTCTCTACAAGGTAACTTCTTCTAGCTGATCTCTCTACAGGGCGATTTGTTTGTAGCTGAACTCTCTACATGGTGGTTTCTTTGTAGCTGATCTCTATACAGGTTACTTGTTTCTAGCTGATCTCTTGAATTCTCTTCAGGGTGACTGCTCTATTAGGATGACTGCTCTATTAGAGTATCTCTATCTTACACTTTCTACACCAAGTTGGATTTTGTGTTATAACTCCGTGGCTTTAAGTCTGATTCTTCCAAACCATTGAAGAGCCTCTCTAAGATGATTACTCCATCTATACAGCGATTTTCAAAGCATTACCTCAAGCGGTTTATCTGGTAGGCGTGGCAAGCAGTCGTTTTTTATTAGCTAATCTTGATTGCATAATTGTTACACACTGTTAGTTGTTTCGTTGTATCTTCCTGGTTTTTAGCTCGATTTCTTTCAAACCACAAAAGGTTTGAGGTTCATTAGTTAACCTATTCACTCTCCGATTTTCAGCTTTTTCCCATACACGGTTTACCCTGTAGGCATGACAACATATTGGTGTTATTTTTCATGAATAATCACTCATAACGCTTTGCCTGTTTATCATATTCCTACCAAAGTTGGTACCGAGATGCGCTTTTATACCCCCCTTCTGTGTGCCAAATGTCAAGGCAATCGGATATGGCGTTCGCATTTTATAGCAGTTTTTGTAAGTGTACGGAAAGAAGAAGAAAAATAATAAGAAAAAAAACTAAGCCAGTTTGTGAAGTCGCATATCTCGGGAATGCTTGAAGCGATTTCACTCAAATTTGGAATGTGGAGTACTGAAGTTAGAGGGAGTGTCCACAGCAAAAATCGTCTTGTTTCATCAAGGAAGCACAGAGCTACGGAGGTGCGAAATTGCGTTTTCTTTCTTCCTGTCAATATACTCACGGGTGTTTCGCGCTGGCTTCTTGGGCCGCACGACCTTGATCTCAGATTGCTACTGCTGTACTCATGGTAATCTCAGACTTGGATGCGGCTACTGTATACTTGAATGTGTCTCATGACTGTCACTTTGGCCTTTATGATGATGCGATCACTTAAATATGATTAGCGTGAGCCCTGTGTCCAAGCAGAATTGTCACATTTAAATTTGTCAAATAGACATGTTGTTCAATCCACCAAATGTTTTTCAAATTTTATGCTTTTCTTTTATGGTATCCCCATGACTAAAAAGAAACTGCAGACAGACTAGCAGTAGTTTACACTCTGTTTTGCATTAGCTACATAACAATGTATCACTTCTTTCCTAATGAGAATGAAATACCCTGAAATTCAACATTTCCAGCAATAAAATTCCTCAGTAAATTTGTTACTTTTTATAAAATTTAATGTTCTGTTAGAGTATAATTGACTGCCCTATTAGAGTATCTTGATCTTGAAAAAAATTCAAGTGAGTTTAATATGTCCCATTCAAACATCTTGTCCTGATAGGTGAACGTAAGCTATTTGTGATTGTGCTGTCTGCATGCTGTTACTCACTCACTTTTGTGCTGCCATACGTAGTTCTATTACTATGTAAGTTCTTGTTGTAAACTAGTATTATGCTGGACATGATAGGTATGTGTGATAATCAGGAATTGCGCTACCATTCTGAAGTGATAGGAAAATCTGCAGATTGCAGAATTCTGTTTAAAAATGTATACTCTAATAAAACAGTCAGGAATTCTAATAGAACAGTCACATAATTTACTACTCAATAACCATCATATAGAAATAAAATACTTTAATATAGCAACCAGCTAGAAGACTAGAAAACCATTTGAAGCTGAAGCATCAATGAGCTGAAGCATTAATGTAATACAGCAATAAACTATTATTACTGGCTTTAGAAGAGAATAATTTGGCATAATTTTGGCATTCTCAAAAGCGTAATAGGTAATTGAGCACTGCTAAAAAGCATAATGCTCAATTTTCAGAGCAAAATAGCCTCAAACTTATTGTAAGATTAGAATCTGAATTTCAAAAGGAGTTTCCTGAAACCCTTGGAAACCTCACTCTCTATGCTCCTACTTTGAGTCTTGCAAATATAATTTACTAAACCAAACAGCTGAACTGTGGACAAGGTACAGTATACAGTAGTTTATAA
This sequence comes from Dysidea avara, assembly GCF_963678975.1. NCBI lineage: Eukaryota > Metazoa > Porifera > Demospongiae > Dictyoceratida > Dysideidae > Dysidea > Dysidea avara. The sequence goes on from NC_089275.1 coordinate 29,485,145, forward strand.
GAAGTTTTGGTTTATATCAACAGTATGATATCTAAAGTAGCAGCCAAGAAATGACTCCATTAGCATAAATTTGTAGCAAAAACATTATGAATTTAGTAACAATATTATGTCATTGTCACTTGAACAACCTGCCATATTGTTGTCATGTTTCATTTGCACCTTGCAGTACCTATGGGCTCTTGAAATTATATAACATTTTCAACTGAAAATCTGTTACTTTTTTACAGCTTGGTATATAGTAACCAACTGCATTTAAAAGTACACACATGCACAAAACTTGTCTTTACTTTTAAGGGTGACTACAATCACTGTTGATGAAGTTGATCAGTCTTTACTGATGAATGTAGTTGAGGTATGTTAGAGATTTAAACAGGATAAACTCATATTGTTACATGTATATAGCATATAAATGTACAGATTGTCATTGTTAACAAATTATCAAGCTGTTATAGCTATACTTAACCCTTAAACCAGCAGCTGTTTTATAAAATGCAAGCACTGAAAACACATAATCCAGTAAACTGGATCGTATGCATGCCTTGTAAAACTAAACTCAATAACACAAAAACTGTTACAGCTATCTAAGAATGACAACCACCATCTTACTTACCATTAAATTTTGGTTTGAATGGTTCCATACTTCGTTCCATCCATCCAACCAAGAGATAATCGCTTCACTTTGAAAGAGTAAAGAACTATCCTTCCATCTTCTTTCTTCGCATAATGATGTACAAAAGATCATAACTCAGCTGTACTTCATTGTATCGACTTTTGTTTGGTGTCATGTTACTCCTCATGTGATGGCGATTCAGTTGACATATAAATATCACATGATAACATCACTGTCGGATGAGCACAATGACGATACGAACGTGGAAGGACACAAAATGATTCAGCGCATCATAGTGGGTGAGTTCCTTGTTTGCATGTGGAAAGTTTATATACAGGCAGATAGCTTACTCTTTGCCAATTAATAAAATCTGTTTTTTGAAGTGATCAGATGAACGCTTCATGAGATATACTTCTTTGTAATCACCTATGTAAATTGGCAAAAGTGTTGTGCATTTTCAATTCGTTTTTTATCAAATCCAGTTTTCTGGATTATGCGGGTTTAATGGTTAAATAGTGAAAGATTTTGTATTTCTGTACAGTATTGTCATTATGTGTTTATAAGGTACATCCAATGCAAGTGGATTACAATGTGTCATTTTCAAATATTTTCAACGATAGGTATTGTGTCTAATCAAAATGTTTTATTTTAATGTTTTAGGATGTTATTGGGGTATTGGATAATTTACTTGATGAAAGAAATGATGTTTCCTTTGACCAGATGACTGAGGTTAGTTATGCAGTAATATTACCTATTGTAATACAGTGAAGCCATGCTCCAAAGAATTTACTGGGGCTGTATGGCAATTGTAGGTTGGGCATAACCTCCATGCAGTCCATTAATCTGTTTACTTATCATCTGTATCATAAAAAAATGTTTATTGAAAACTGCAAATGCAATAATTACTGTAGGTACACACATGTAAACCCCTGTAGGTAATACAGCATCAGCAATATTCGGTATTCGGTTTGTTATTGAAGCACTATACAAAGTTGTAAACTAAGCCTATATATCTTTCACTTGGATTGACGTCAGTTACTTCACAGCAGTTATGACTATGCACTACCTGTAGGGGACCACCCCATAATAAATCACAAGTGGAATGTTTACAAAATAGAGCCATTCAGATCACAAAGCACTTGAGGAAATGTGACCATGTCTCTTCACATCTTCTTCAATTAAATTAGCTATCAATTTCCTATCAGGTTATGTTCAAATCATCACGTGCCATGTATCACCACTATCATTGCAGTAGCAAACCTTGTTTAATTTTTAATCCACCCATCATGTTTGGCTCCTGACACAGTTATAACACATGCTGTAAAGATAGTTTTACCAACGCGATAAATTGCCATCTATCAAGCACCAAGAGTACTTCCATCTGCTGCTGTATGATGGTATTCATTAATCACCACTCTTCCAGTGAATTGTAACTATAATTCTTTTATATCCTCTGCAAAGGATTTTAATCTTAAGGAATCAGTGTCCTTTTGTGTTTGTCTGTTTGTGTGTGCTGTTGTATGATTAGTTATGTACTGTATTATTTTGTTGTTGTATAGATGTGTGCTCCAGTAGGGAAGAACAGCTTTGCTGACTATTGTGAGGATAAATAAAAAATCAAATTAAATCAGAATATTTTCATTGACATTCATCTTTGGCTTTGCATTCATTCATCTTTGGCTTTGCAGTGGATTGATGTTGGTAGTACTGTTTAGTAAGGCTCCCTCTTAAAATGATGGGTACCACCCAAAATTGTGTAGTTAAAAACCATTATAGATGCAATAAAATCACTTTTACAGAATACTCTTAGTGGATTTATCTTTAATTCTAGCATTAAAACAAGAAAAAACTCACAGATATGTAGCTGGACATTGAATTTAAAAAACCTGCCAAAACCCGAAGGTTGATCTACCTGCCAGCTTGCCAGCCTGCCTGAACACAGGTGCAAGGCTAGAGGCCAAACAAAGCAGCACATAGCTACCATTTCATGTCACAGTCACAAACTCACTGGTGATATATGCCTTTTCTGTCTTCTACACTTTTGCTTTCCTTCTATTTTCAATTACATGGTTGTCCTTCTTCATGCAAGGAAACATACCGAGGTATAATTTTCCACATTAACACTTTCCTTTAGAGGAACTGTCAGGAACATATTTAGAACCAGCGACCGTAAGTAGAGTAGTTACGTGTAGCTTTACTTATATAACAATCACACATGCCCCTAAATGACCAAATGTACCGCCTTGCTGTTTATGATCAGAGCATGTCACGAAATAATAATGTGAACTGCTGGGAAGATGCCTTACAAGTAAAACAATACAAATTTTTACTGTTACCATTGCTTTGTTTACAATTATCTTGTTAGAAGATCACTACAAGTTTGCCATTTTGTTGCATGATGTAATAAAATGCAACACATTATTACATCAGAAACATATTTTATGGGATATGAAATTAGCACTTATATGGCTTGGCATACTGTCTCTTTAATATATTGCATATCTCAAGACAATCAGGGAAATCAAGATACTCTAATAAAGCAGTCACAGTTACACATGTGCAACTATAGCAAAAAAAAAATTATAACCAGTACATTTAAAAATTATTAATTTTCTAATGAAGTATGGTTCCAGTGATAATAGTGAAACATACAATGATAGTAACTATCACAACATAGCTATGTGGCTACTTTGACATTGAACAGACGATTGTAACTGTAACATACCAATGTAGCCACATAGCTATGTCGTAATGGCTACATATATCTTGTTTCTCTACTTTTTGCTGAATCCTACTTCATTAATAACATTTAATTGTACTAGTTATAACTACTAATGCTAAAGCATGATCTTCAATATTGCAAGTTTTGTTTATAACTGGTTGATGTCAACTTTTGGGTACATAGCAATTTTGTAAAACTAATTTCATTTAACTGTCAGCCACAATAACCGAATGTGCAGTAGGTCATTTTATAATTAGTATGTTTTATGCTAATGATAATTTAATGTTTACAAATTGAATGTATGCATGGTATCAGACTTGGGTTTAAGAGAAATGAACACTACATTAGTCTAAATGCTATTGTATAGCCATACAGAGTAAATCTGGTGAATGTTATACCCAAGTCATATATGTACATAGCAACCACAAAATGAGTCAGTTGGTGGACAACTTTTGATGAACATTGAGGATGTCGGGATATTGTTTAGTAGAACTCTGAATGAATCAAGCAATCAGACAGTAAGAACTGCTGGAAATATTGGTAAGTCTGTGTACATGCATATATGAAACATGAGTACATATTATGTTATGCATATAAACAAAGTGGTAGGGTTAATTCTTGGTATTACATAAAAATGCTTAGATAATAATATAATGCACATTTAATTTAGTTTGGTTTTTTTACAGAATCAAATATAAACATGAATGCATGTGTATGAATGTGTATATATAGACAGCAGTCTACCTGCACTGGTAGCACACCCTTATCATACAATACAGTACATGTTCACTACTTTTTGGCTTCATCAAGTGTTAAAGAGTTTCTTTTTTATCTCAGCCAAAATAATTATGGTGAGACTCTGGCCTCACAGGTTCTGATGCACTTGATAATAGACTGTGCTTCAATGACCAAAAGCCAGTATGGCAAGCACAAATAATTATTAGTGTAGAACTATTAATAGACAACTTCTTTATATACAGTACCCTGTACCCTGTTTTGAGTGTTTTCTTCTGTGTAGTAAATCCTTTTGAGTATTGATCATTACCAATTTTCAGCAATTACCTGCCCAAAATTCATCAATAGAAATATTGCATCACAGAGAGTATTACTTAGAAACATTTATTATGGTAATTGTTACATTTTGCATAGTAATTGGGGCACAGATTGCGACTGTAGAGAGTTTAGAGGAAATGAAGCCCATAGAGTTTCCAGATGCCAGTTCTGAAGATGCGTTGATGATGTTTGGAAACATGACACCAATGATACAAATACCAACCACTGTCATAGTGAACCAAATTGCTAATGAAGGTAAATGTAATGATGGAGCATCATGGCTTTGTAATAGTTGTATCATGGGCCTGAGTGATTTGCTTAATAATTACACCTAAGCTCAAGGGTCGCAGGCCCAAGGAAGTGGGTGTACATATTAGGATAATTACGAGGGCATATTATACAACTGATATGTATCATGCCAATGGTGGACGATTAACTACCCAAGCCAATATGAGATCGATCACTAAATTTATTGTATAGACCAACTTGTAAAATTCGATTATGGGTCAGCAGCAACTAACGTTGTGACTAAGTTTGCTAACATGAACAGGCAAGTTCTAAGGACATCACAGAAGAGTTCAATTAAGTGATTTTACAAGCATTTTAAAGCTGATGCATGTACTAAACATCTACAGGGGAATAGCCAGGAAATTTTGGAAGGGGGTTCGAATTTGTAAGTGGAATATCTGAGGATATTTCCCTACAGCCAGTTTCTAAATGAAAATTATGCATACACAAAATCTTCCCTTAGGCAGTAACATTAAAGTTAGCTGTGTGTGCATCTTTCTACATAGCTAACTTCACGGCTGTTTATGCAGCAGCTACTGGAGAGTTCCAAGGCTGAAAGTTTAATGAGATTTTTGATCTAAAAAAAATTCCACTGAAAAGGGAAGTTTGCCCAACCCATACGAAATCCACCCTGCCTATGCCCCTAATCTGGAGGTGTATGCATCATTGTAGAGTGGTTATCTCATGTTACTAGTGTGGTCTGTATTTAAATATGTGGCTAACTGCTTGTGAATATGATGGTATTGCACTAATTCTCACCTTAAACCAATGTTTCTCAACTCATAGGATGGCATGGATGACAAATTACGCCTATCTGAGTGCTGTAGGACGCAAAATCAGACATATATGGCTTTCATCATGTGAGCAATAATAAATTCCCAAAATTGATTTTGATTTGAGTTTTTATAAAAAGAAATAGTATATTAACATTATTAGATGGTATTATAACATAGCTGGGTGGGAAAATCCCTATGTTGGCAACAAGACACACGGTAGTGTGTCGTGCGGCCAAGAAAGCCGGCAACCACACCATGAGTATATTTACAGGAAGAAAGAAAAGAGCTTTTTCATGCGTGCATAGCTCCATGGCCCCTTCTCCAAAGCATGCCATTTTTGCATTATAGCTGTCCCCCAAGTAGGGTATGCCACACAGCAAATTTGGTTAAATTCGCAACAGCCATTTGCAAGATATGGTCATTCAACATTTTGTTTTAATTTCTTCGTTTTTTTTCTTATGCCGTACAGGAGGGGCTATGGGGGCTTCAATTTCTTTTCGCATACTTTGCAAAAATTGCTATAAAATGCAAACGTGTAACTCAATTTCCACGATCTTTGGCACAAATAAAGAACGTGTAACGGTGGATTCATGTACTAAGTTTGTTGTGAATATGAGTAATATTCAAGGAGTTATGAGCATTTATGCACGTAAAAAAAGATCAAACTTCTGTCAGGGCTACAGGGTAAACCAAGTATAGAAATGACTTTAAAATCAGTGTGTAGATAGGCCGATCAGTGTAGCCAGTGCCTTTTGATAGTTTGAATAGCAATAGAGTTACAGTGACAAAGTTATAAAGCAAAAACTAAGCAAGTGTAAAATCGCGGATCGAGATGCAGTCACCACAGGGTAAAAAAGGTGTGCAAAAAATGTTGAAAAAAATCCTACCAGAGTTCGAACCAGGGGCCTCCATACCTAACACCTGCATCCTTAACCACTGAACCACTACTACCTTGGCTGATCACCTCACTTAATTTCTGCTTTATAAATGAAATTTCTAGCTGAAATCTACTTATAATCAAATGTTTGTAATTTCATAGATCTACCAATAGAAGTACTAGATTGTTCTAGAACATTCTATGTATGTTCTATTAGAAGTCCTCAAAAAATATGTACTCTATTAGAGTATTACAATAATATTATCAAATATTGAATTAAATCATGCAATGAAATACATTTATATGTCTGTCTTCAATAATCATCATTGCATCTACATAGAAAAGAAGAAATGTGAGTAAAAACAAACCTCAAAGTCAGCCATAGGCTGGTTTTGGGGCCTTATAAAGTACAAAAAGGAGTGAAATTCACACAAAAACAGCCAAGCTGTGAAAAAATGGTGCCGCCTTAATAAGCCTGGGTGAAAAAAGTACCATTTTTTCACAGTTTGGTTGTTTTTGTGTGGATTATTATAACAATCATTTTGTTCAATGCCAAAATAGGGATTTTCTATGCTGTAATACCATCATTCATCTCTTGTTTCACTACTTTTTATCACTTGGATCTCTACTTCATTTTTAAATTAACAATTTTTAGTATACTAGTTTGGTTTTTTGCTATAGCATACAGCTGTACACATGTGACTGTTCTATTAAGGTGACTTTTGTACTAGAGTATCTCGTGTCATGTGCGACACTATTTCATAGCTTCATTGTACTAGCATTATAAATACAGCTAGGCCAATAATAACGGGGTGTGTCATTATGATAGATATGTGGTCTCGGTGTTTGATCATTATTAATCAACCAAGATTGTGTTTAACTAATTAATAGGTGTGGTATTGAACCTATTGTGAAAACTAAGCACTTAGATAAGTTTGTGGCATCTAAATATGCTGCTAAAAAATTTTAATAGGAAAAATTAACACTTTGATATGGTTTCATTGCAACGACAAGAAGACAATGAGCCTGATTAAAGGAAAGACAAGGGTACAAACTTGTCAGAACCCCAAAAGACACATCCCACCAGTGAGTTTATTATTGTAGTGTAAAGTGGTGGCTATGGGCTGCTTCGTTTGGCCTCTAAGCTTACAACTGTGGTCAGGCAAGCAGGCTGGCAGTGAGTCTAAAATACGAGTTTTAGGGATTTTTAAAAAAATTCTATATCCGGTCACCTATTAGTGTTTTCTTGTTTTTAATGTAGTATTTTATGTTAGATGGACTAATAGTGTTTTGTAAAGGTAATTTTCATTGTGTAACATGTCTCTTGGATGATTTTTGAAGGCAGGCTCATGTCATTTTTGGGGCATCCCTATTTAAACAGTACTACCGTACCGTTTGATTGGTGGTACTGCTGCCACATCAAGGCCATGATACATTTAAAATGTATCATAGCCAGCTATGCTTCAACTTAAATGTATCATGGCCAGCCAGGGTTTATAAGATATGTACCCTGAAATTTACCTTTTAAGTTAGGGGGTTTAATAGACTTAAGTGTAATTATGTATGAAAAAGGCAATCCCAAGTTCAAAGTTGTTGCACTATTAGAATAACAATTTCCTCATTGCATAAACTCATTTTGGAAACAAGTTGTCTTACTGCATGTGGATATTTAGGTCAGACGTCATTAGTGGAATCCCACAAGGGTCTGTTTTGGGTCCCATCCTCTTTACTCTTTACATAAATGATCTTCCTTCCACTTTATCCAATCCGTCAATGTTATTTGCTGATGACACTAAGATCTTTTGCCACATACCCAGAAACAATGGTTCACCAAACATTGATAGCCTTCAAGAGGACATAAACAAACTAGTAGTGTGGTCATCTAAATGGCAGCTACTTTTTAATTTTTCCAAATGTAAATCCCTCCACCTTGGCAGATTCAACCCTGGACATGTTTATAACATGAATGTTCATAATATTGAAAGAGTTTCAAAGGAAAAGGATTTAGGGGTGATAATTGATGAGCAACTAATGTTTCATGAACATACATCTTATGCAACCAGTAAAGCTAACCGTATTATAGGTATTATTAAAAAGACCTTCACTAACATGACCTCTGACATCTTTCTTAATCTTTACAAAACATTAGTTTGCCCTCAATTAGAATACGTAAATGCAATCTGGGGCCCATTTTACATCACAGATCAAATCAAAGTAGAAAATGTCCAAAGAGCAGCCACAAGATTAATACCATCTATTAGACACCTGTCATATGAACTAAGACTTCGTACTCTTGACTTACCATCTCTCAAGTATAGACGTCTACGTGGAGATATGATAAATGTTTACAGGTTCTTACACAACATCTTCAACTTGGATCAATCTCAGTTTTTCATAATAGATGTTTTATCAAGAACTAGGGGTCATCCCTTCAAACTTTATAAACAACAAATACTTAATGATGTCAGGGCAAATGTTTTTAGTCAAAGAGTGATAAACTGTTGGAACAACCTACCAAAGGAAGTTGTTACAGCACCAACTGTATCATTATTTAAGACAAGATGCGACACTTTTTACCAAGATACCTAAGTTTTATTTTCTGTTGTGTACAGAATCTTAGGATCAGGACTATTACAGGCCTAGTGCCTATTATATTATTCCTGTACTATAATAATAATAATTATACAACTAAGTAGTAAAGATAATACGAAATGCGGTTAAAATTATGTCATACGAAATGCGGTTAAAATTATGTCATAAATAAATAATAATAAATAATGTTCTCGAAAACTACGAGGTCTAAAGATATGAACTAACCGGGGATAGATTCGCCTGTGAACAAAGGCACAAACGTATAATCGCTGCGCCTGTTCGTGATGAGGACTTGACCATAATTGTAAATTCTATATAACGCCCAGTACCACACCCTTGCTTAATTACAGATTGCGTGAAGGAGAAGATTAGCGAATGTCTGTGGAGGAGAGCCAGAGGCCACTTTACACATAAACAAGAACATTACAAGTAAGTTTTTATATTTGTAACGTTTTAAGTCTCCATGCCAGCTGCCAGTGGATTCTTACGAACGGATTAAACTTTTCTGTTAAACTCTTTTTATTTGCAATAAGCTATCACTACTGCACAGTTTAGTCCAAATCCCATGTCTTAACTCACAGTAGAAGGCGAGTTATAAATTTTCGCTTCAAACTAGAACTAGTCCCCCAGTTTAGCTATGCCCTAGAGACTTGATTCTTTAAAAATACATTATTGAAAACTGTACAAATGTGCTTTTCTATTTTTGTTCTCTGGGTTCTCAGTCATCAGATACTCTTCTTCCGCTTTTGTGCTGGCACTAATCAGTATTCTTTACCTCCACGCCATTCCTCGCCAGAAGGAGCTATCAAAAAATGACAAACGCTCTTTTAATGCATAAATATCATGGTTGCCTATCTGAAATTTTCATGCCTATCGGGTCTAAAATGACGAACTAGTTCTAATTTTAGTATCAAGGTGTAGAAACTGAGGCGTCCGCAGCTGTTCTATGGCCACAGTTATTGTTTCTTAATTGCGTAACCGGAAGATAATCGATAAAATTAATTACGAATCACTATATTCATTAGACCACGATGAAGAAGATACAACACTTACTTCGCTTCCTTCATGTATATTGCTCTTCTTTCTTCGTTTGTGGCAGGTTATTTCTTCATAAAAGACATTTTCTCGTTGGGCATGCGTTAAACAAGCCACAGACTAATTAGATGATTACTGGTGACCATGGGAATCCATTAGTAAACCCCAGCTGTGCTAACCTCAGAAGCCATACGCGGAACTGTACAGATCACCCTTAAACAATACAAGAAAACATTAAAACATATGCCACGCTCTTTACAATACAGTTACAGATAAAATACAAGTAAACAATTTTGTCTTGTGCAGCTGGCATGGCGAACTTCCTTTGTGTTGGTGTCAGGCAATTCAATACGTGCTTTATCTTTTTTGCCTTCACCTGACGTAGCTACTAGGCTCTGGCTGGCTTGGATGTCTTCCTTTATCTGGTTCATCTGGCTTGCATACTCCTACAGTATTGTGTAGCTATCTCCTGCAAGTTGTGTATGCATAATTATGTCACGTATCACAGTGCCATTGCTACACCACTGATGAACCCTATGTAGCTCTAGTTGATGTTGATATACTGTGCTGTATATTGGCTAATAATTTTTATCTGGTGATAATGTATTACTGCATACAATACTGCAATAATGAATAGTTCTCTCCTGTATGTTTTGTATACATATACTGTGTACACATCACTGTGCCATTACCACACCAATGATGTACAGCGGCGGATTTAGAAATTTTTAGGGGGGATTTCACATTCCACTCAACTTCAGCCTAGCTGTAAGTCGAAGACCAAAAAAAAAAAAAAAAAGGTTACAACCTGTTGTACAACGTTATAGTCGTGATTTCAAAGGCTAAACTATGAAGTTTTTCACCAGTAGACAATCCTTCTATAACACAGGTGGTGATTTTATCACTGACACGACGACTCGTCAATAAATTTGGGGCACGCGCTATTTTCAGAGAGGGTTTCAGCTGAAACCATTGCAACCCCCCTGTATCTGCCACTGTGTACTGGCACTTAGCTACTGGTGGCCTTTAGTTACGATGCCTCTATTGTGTTATATCTGTCACTACTGTGACATATTGAGATGATTTGGGGATTGTTCCTTCACCACCTAATAGCCTCACCAGGGGGGCTGTCACGTTGGTGTATTAATAATAATAGTAATAATAATAAATGCCAGACATATTTATGACTCTGAAAGGTCACTTTAGTTTAAAAGATGATTGCTACACTGTGGACAAATCGATGAAGTGCTGAATGTTTGAAATGTATATGTTTTGGAAATTTCAGACAATATGGTACTCAAATATTACCCCTGTCCATTTTGGAACCAGGTAGTATCCATCCCATCATTCCCCACTCACCCACCCACTGCTGTGATAAGGCCAGCATTGAGAAACAAACTAGCAAGAAGATAATAGCTATTATCTGAGTTAGCAAACATGGTGTAGCTGCAGATAAGAATTTTAAAGGAGCAGTATTCCAAGACATACAAGTACTGAAGCCACACAATTATGACAAGCATTTGATGTGGTTTATGTACTTACTCAGAGATTGTGGTTGGGTAGTGAACAACAATTCTCCTATTCTTACATTACAGCCCACTATAACGACTTGGAAATATTTAGTTGTGGAGTTACATGTAATTTAAAAATTAAGCCAAGTAGAGATTGTAAATGGCCCAAATGCTTGATGGTGACACAGCAGAACTTATGTATGGATACTAAATAATACTAACTGATACTAACTCTGTATTTATTGAATTTTACTCAGTATCACCCTGTCTTGGAACAATTTTTTTTTTAAGTAAAGCTTAGCCTGAAACAAACTAGTCCTAGTAGTAGACTATTAGTGTGCAAATTTTTACAGAATTTCAATAATGGTCCCAAGATGGAGCAATACTGAGTAAAATACAGAGTTTGTATCAGTCAGTATTATTTAGTATCCATACATGAGTTTTGCTGTGTGATGCAAGAGCACGAAGTGCTTGGAGATGCAGCCACAAAACAGCAATGCTAACCCATTGTATACTGTTAATTAACTAGACAGGTTTGTTTACTACAAGGTCTTGTCAGTGTTAATATTACAAGCTGCTAGAGCCTGGCTGAAGTGGCTGTTTGTGATTTGCATAGGGTGAAACTTTAGAGAGTGGTTCTTTTTTGCTACCAAACAATGATATGAACTGCAGGGAGATACGTACCTTACAAGTAAAACAGTAAAAATTTATATCATTACCATCGCTTTGATTACAATTATCTTGTTAGAAGTTCACTACAAGTTTGCCTTTGCAATAAAGTGCAACAAGTTATTACATCATGAACATAATTTTAAAATAAGTACTTCTATGGAATGGCATACTTTCCCTTAAACTGCAGAACTTCTCTAAAGTCTGAGGTATATAAGTACGTAGATGGAATAACCCTATTTATGAAAAGAAATGTTTGCATCACATCACAATACATAATATACAGTACATTGGAGTGATTTCAGTTTTCCTGTAACTCTTAATTTTCACTTAACTAATTTATCACAGGTACATCCAATGTTCCAGTTGTCATTATTGTAGCAAGGAATTCTCATCTACCAACTGATGAAGGGTATGTCATTAACAGTCATGAATTAACATGTCACTGCTATCTACGTATACAGGCAAAGCGTAGAAAGCGTTATTATCTCTGCACAAATATCTTCCAACTCTGACAGCAGGACTACTTTAGTTAACGGAACTGTCCTACTTAGTTTCAATATCGAATTGGTAAAATATAATTATTAAATAACAATGTGATAATATGACACCTGTTGTAGTCTCAGAATGAGTCTGCCTTCACTCCTCGGTGTCAATTCTTCGACTTTACAAGGTATGTACAGTTCGTTCATATATGATCTGATTGTACTATGTTCTGTTTATATTTTGTAGTGGAAGTTTTTCTACTGATGGTATTACCCAACTTAATACAACTAATACTACATTTGTTCAGTGTAGATCTGAACATTTGACTAGTTTTGCTGTTTTAGTGGATGCAACAGGAGTAAGTGTTGATATTTACTAGTTCACAGTATATAGTAATCAATAAAATAGGATTTAAGTTAAGCACGTGTGACATGAATTTTGGAAAACCATTGATCTACGCACAGCACTACTTTTGTAATAAAATGCATTTAAAAACAATGGGTAAAAATGCAAGTTCCAGCATAAAATTATGCAAGTTTATATTGCCTCAGTGGCTGATGAATTAATGCTCCAATGGATAAACCCTGGACATCATCATGTTTGCCTGTTCATTGGGAGTTCAAAAATCTTTGTTTTATTTCCATACACAAAAGGGTTTCTGCATTACAGACATTTGTTTACATTGAGGTGACAAAGAATTTACTGACAATTGTTCTTCAGTGAATTTGCCTACCTTCTCAACACACAGAAGCATCTCTTAGGCAAAAACTATACCTTGGTGGATTCACAAATTCATGGCAACCACAATGAGCCAAGATTCCACTCTGTACACCATTGTATCAGTAAGCTATGATGGTTTATGTAATCACCTGTAGATTTTTTCTTGATGGCTTCTGTAGATATTGATTTACTGTATTTGCTCGTTCGGCTGTCTATTGCTGTATTTCCTTTACTGCTCAACTTATGAAGCTGAAACTTAGCCAGTCCATTCCTCTGTCCCTGTTGACAACAAAGAACAAGTAAAATGGATTTTGAAAAATGTGCAGATATCAACGGTTTCTAAAATTAGGTCACACAATGTAAGTGCTATTAAAACTAATACCAACCATCATGTCTTCTGTGTTTCCTTTGTCTTGAGCACTGATTTGTCATCATTATTATTTTTTTGCAAATTTTTAAATGTTAAATTTTTTTAGCATTGCTGTATCACCAAGAATATAATGGAATCGTCACAAAATGCTGTCATTAAAATTTTAAAATCATTATGAATATATTTTTCATGATGAAACAGGCCTTTACAGTAAAGTCTTAGTGTATCTAACATTCAATCTCATGGTATAACTAAGAAAGTCTTTACAGAAGCACCACCATTGCATTTTACATTGATTGCAAAACCAAATTTTGGTCTGCTATGCTCCTTGACCTCAGCTGAAAGGCTATCAATGCTAAGCAACATACTGTACAATCACCATAATTATTATTGCACTACAATAACAAACTTGTACAAGACATGTGTGTGTGTGTTTTTGTTCCAACAAATGTCTACTCTCTGTGCCATGCATTAATTTCCAATCTTTAATACTAACTGTTAACTTCTTTATGTACGGAAGTCATATTGAAGTACTGATTATCCGTATCAATGTTTTCCTAATAGGAACATACTGTGTACTGTGTGTCATGCCATTGACACAAGGTTATTTGAAACTTTTATGCTAATACAAGAGTGAACACTGATAGTAGTAATCAATAGAACAAAGCATGGTGACTCTAGGCTTCTTAGCAATTTATCATATGGATCATTTCCACCAGAGGCTCACTTAGGATCAGTAGCAAGATCAAGACATTCTCACAATTAGTCACCCCATTACAATGCCACATTTGATATCCTAATAAAAAGGCAGAAATGAAATATCAGGAGCCCATAAGCACCACAAGGCACTTGTGGCACTTATGGGCTCCTCATAATTATCATAAACTATGCTAGTCTAGTAGAGTATGTAGCTAGTAGCTGCCTAAAAATGACATAGTAACCCAAGCAATAAAAAGTAGAGCTGTGCAATAATATATCGAAAAATTATCAATATTGTGATAATTTTTCAATATCATTATCATATTGAATTCAATTTTGCAGATGTTGATTTTGATATTTTATTGATTAAGTAGATATATATTGAGAAATTTTTGATAAAGTTATAATACGTATTTTGGTCTGTGATTGTGCAATTTCGCTGGAAATGAAGGTCAGTTCTGTGCAATTTAGCCATTTTAAAAGCTTATCTACCAGTTTCCTAGGCTTGTTAGTAGTGTTATGTAATGATTTTAGTGAATCCATTGCATACAATTACAACTAATTATAACATACAATCACACTTTACTAACAATCAGCACCATACTAATTTTATAATTGTAGCTAATACTGTAATTCCCTTTTTTTACCCTGGGCAACCAGCTGTGCTGACTGCCCAGTAATCATAACTAAATAAACATTGTATTTATCATAAATATCATCCGCCCATGCAATTTATCTGCCCACGTCTTAATGTAAACATAAGTAAACAAATCTAGTAGAGTACATAGCTACTAGCTACAGTTGTAGCTGCCTAAAATGACTTAGTAATCCAAGCAGTAAAATGTAGTAGAACAAAAGACATTACAACATAGCTATGTGGGAAAATCCCTACTTTTTGCATTAAACAAAATGTCTTGTATCATGCCAATGTAGTTAGCTATTTTATAATTCCATCATTTCTTTTGTTTCACTATCTGTTTTTCATTTAGACCCCTTCATTATTTTAAAGTAGTAAATACTCTTAGTCTATCATAATTATAGTATGATAGTAACTGTATTATTAGGGATCATGAAAGTTTGCACTTTCTCGCAAAAAAAATACTGGCCAAAAACCAGCTACAATATTTTTATGGTGCTGGATAGGTATGACCAGGCCTAAAAGTACTTTTAGTATGACCTGAAATGTTACTACAAAATTTATTTTTTATTTAGTGGAATTTGCTACTGACTGACTAACTGACTTACTTACTGTATGTACTTACTTACTTACTGATGCCTTCAGAAAAGCGTAACTCAATAATGGTTGGGGCTACGAACTTGATTTTTTCATTGCTTGATGTTGCTTTTGGCCTGCCACAGTACATAATAATGCACACACCATGGACTTACTTTTGTCCCCTTTGAGTCCCATTTTTCTTCGTTGGCAGCTCCAAAATGTTGATTTGTGGTAGCGTGTGATCCAGTTGTAATGGGTGTATTGTCTGTAGTGACTGGATTGATTTCAGAAGTGCTTCTTGTACTGTCCTTCATGTAATGCGTGTAACAGACTGAACATAGCTGAGAAAGTATAATCGCCATTTAGTGCTTTTCAATGACTGACATGCATTCAGACAAAAACAATAAGTCTACAACCATACTTTCTTTTGATGTGGTATGCACTTTTCATGTTACAAAAACGTATTCTAACAAGTGCATGTGCTCCAGTTGGAAGAACAGCTCTGCCGACTACTGTGAGGGTAAATAAAAATATCAGATCGATCAATCAAAATCAAAATTTAGGAATGTAAGGTATAACAAGGATCATAGAAAAGAAAGTAGTGAAACAAGAGTGTATAGACCAAATTAGGGATTAAATGTCCACTAGTATATCTTCAAATGTGGGTGACTTCTCTTGTTTCACTTTATTTGATCTTTAATTGTACTTATAATTCCTAATTTTTCTTTGCACTTGTAGCTATGACATTAGCACATCATCATGACTTTCTGGCAAGCTTATGCCAACTTGTGCTATTTCTGAAAAATCAAGAGCCTAGCTTGTAGAATTGCAGCAAATTTACAGTGTATATTATGCTTTTTATGTAATTACCAATTCCCGTACATATTTCATTGATTATGTAAATTTATTCCAAAATCATCACCTGTTTAAAAATGAAATGATTTATGTATAATTATGCAGAGCAAATCTAAATCAATGTTGTTCATCTGATATTCCAGCATTGTGGTTTATAATGCATGCATACACTGATAGAAAACTTGTGAAAATTATCCTTGCTGATAATTCACTAAACTATGTATTCCTCTGTATAAAATTTTCCTTGCAGTGTAATTATTTTATTCATTATGTTGTGATTATACAGAATAGTCCTCAATCTGAAGCATTATCAATTGTCAGTTACATTGGATGCGCAATATCTATTGCTTGCCTACTATTTACCATCACCATGTTGATTGTTTTAAGGTATGTGTGTATATGCTCTTGTAATTTGTTGAGTATCATATTAATGTTTTTGTTTTGTAGAAAAAAAGTCTTCTCCAAGTCACAACATTTTGTGCACTTGAATCTTTGTTTTGCACTGCTGTTTGGACTGATACTTTTTGTTAGTGGTATTGAAGCTGCTAATGAATACAGAGTAAGAGCAAGGACATCTTGTATGCTGTGTGTTTTTTTCAATACATATGCACAACCATACATACAAAAATTGACTGTTTGCCATTGTTGTTGCTTCTCTTTATAGGCTAGTTGTCTGATTGTGGCTATCTTACTTCACTACTTCTTTATGGCTGCATTCAGCTGGATGCTTTGTGAAGGAATGCTGCTGTTTGTTACACTTCAGTTTGTATTTTACAAAGGATTTTTTAAAATGAAAAGATTCTACTTTGTGTTTGGTTGGAGTAAGTACATTGCAAGTTAATTTGTGAACAAATTAAGTTGCACATTTTCCCTCTTAGCATTACCTATTCCTATTGTTGCTGTATCAGCAGCTGTATCACATGAACAATATGGCATTAATGATGTGTAAGTGAATACTGTTACTATAATCAGTCGAAGTTTTATGGTATTTTTCTGCAGATGTTGGATATCAGAGAACAATGGTGCCATCTGGGGTTTCATAGGTCCTATGTTGTTAGTTATATTGGTAATATTAATGATAAGTACTCTATTGATTTATTAATGTATACATTTTACAGGCTAACTTCATATTTTTAGCTGTTACAATTTACAAAGTGTATCAAAGTAAACATAACAGAGTCAATGCTGAAGATATTACTAAAGTTGAAACAACAAAGTAAGGAAACATCTCTTTGAGTGTAATAAGCATATCTTACAATACTTGAATGGGGAAGTAGAATTTTAGGAAAACTGGTGGAAACGTGAACTACTAACAGAAATGCCTGATAAAAGTCACCATGCCAATATACAGGTTGGATTATTAGATCTCAGATTAGATAGCACAATTCTTCTTTGCAGCATTGTTAGATCCTTCCACTTTAAAGATTGAAATACTCTAATAGAGCAGTCACTTACAGTAAAATAATTATTCTAATAGAACTGTCAAGAATGTTTGTTAACTGTCCCACCAGGGACCTGCATTGAAAGCCTGTGAATTAATGGACTATAGCTGGCATAGGTTTGGTATATAGACTAGCTAAGTCATCAACACTGAAAGTTAGCTACTCCCTTAAAACCATGAACATAATATTATTGAAAAACTCAGCCATTGGACTTACAAAGCAGTGTGATAGACTGACAGTGCTTGAATATGTGACAGGATTTAGCAAAATAAACCATATGGGCACAAGAGCCAAAACTGAGGTAACGCCAGCATGAATTTGCTGCACTATCAGGCTTGCCAAAATATAGCAAAGCATGAACACACTACATATTATTACTGCATTGTACAATGTTATTATTTTTATTGTTTCTTGGCTGATTATTCACATTTCGTGGAAATAAGATCAATATATTTAAATACAGCAGTCACTTACTCTAATACAGCAGTCAGGAAAGACTGATCATACTCTAATAAAACAGCCAACTCTAAAGCATAATTTTGAGCATAATAGGCTGGATTTTTGAGCAGTGCTCAAAAAATACAATAGGCTATTTTCAAAGCCAAATTGGCTCAAGTCTAATATACTTGTCAGTGATAATGATGTTTATTCAGTATTATTTGTAGTATAGTGTGTGGGAAGATACAGTGTAAAAAGTTGTCACAATTGCTACAAATCAGTTGTGAACCGGCTAAAATTGATTGTGATGTATACATATGGCACCGACTTTAAGCCTTAAAGCTGGGCCACTAAAAGTGTATTGAAGTAGCCACAGGCATTATAAAGCTACGCTAATAAAGAGTAATCTTTCACTCTCATCTGCCATTTTTTACTAGTCCTACACATTTAAATAGGGTAGGTAAAAGCAGTGGACCTGGGGACCAAGGACAGGATGGGAACCGGCAAGGACTCAATTTTTTCTAAATATTGATGATATTTTATGACATTTATACACTTTTTATTAACTTTTATACTACCCTACTCTGCATGTCACAATTGTTCTCATTGACATAGCTAAAGCATGGTGCTGTAAACAAGTGCATTACAAAAGCACCTACAGTAAAATTTCTCTTATCCAGGCAGTCTGATACACTGCATGCTAATATGCTAAAGTGACTAACAAGTAATGTTGCCGGTTAGTGCTATGAGGTTTAGTGGACAGATGGGTAGTCACTACAGAGCATTCATGCTTGGGCTGTAAAAATGCATTATCATCTAGTAACCAAGTGGTAGTTATTATTAGTATAATAAGCAAGCCACCAAACAGGTAAACAGTGACCTTTTGGCTCTCTCCTTGTGCTTTCATCTAAACCGAACTTCATTATGGTCAATAGACCACAAGTCGCATGACTAATTTGGGCCGTCCAGACAATGGGGGTGTCTGACAATGGAGGTTCCCAGGTAGTAGAGATCTGGATAGGAGAGGTTTCACTGTACTCTGAAAAAGGCCTTGACTTTGATCTTTAGCTGGCAGCTGGTTAAACATTCATTCTTCACAACTACAACCACATAGGTGATGAATCTTGTGATGTGGCTTTAATCAAGTCTTTGTCCACAATTTTTAAGTTTTCAAAGGTACCGGTTTTGTGCTCCATGTTAAAGCATAGGGTCACCTCTTCAATGAAGCAGCTACTCTGCTGAAGTGAGTTGGTAAATCAAAGTTTCTATAATGAGCAACTTGCAATTGCTTGGAAGACAACATGATGGATTACTGTGAAGAGGTGCTTTTAATCTCATATTGGTATGCACTGTGACAGAAAAATGGTCTACCTACCTATGCAGTCATAACCTGCAGAGTTAGTTAAGCTAGTACAAGGTAAAGAATGTACAATATATAAACATCATTTAAAAAAACATAAATACAATGAAACCTCATTAATAGGGCCACCTATGGGACCCATAACAAGTGGTCTATTACTGAGGTGGCCCTATTACCGAAAACCTCATTAATGTGGCCATAAAAACAAAGTGGCCTTATTATCGAGGTTTTCAACAAACCAGCCACTGCCTAGCTGTAGCAGCAATATTATGTAGAGTTTATCACAGAGAAAGGTAGGAATGTACACTGTACCAATTATTCCAGGATTATGTGAGACGTAATGGTTAGAAAAGTATACTGCAAGAATAATGGGTACAACTTTCAGTAGTGAAAATATGCACTTAAGAGCAGCAACATTTGCAGTGATACCTTGATTGACTCCTCATTTGGCCTCATTACTGGGGGAACATTGTATTAGTTTTACCAGTTTGGTCCCGTAGTATGTGGCCACTGGTCTTAATAATGCGGTGGCCCTATTAATGAAAATTAATTACATGGACAATATGTTTGGACTTGTTGGACCTGACCACTATAGTGAGGTGGCCTCATACCGTATGGAGGGAAATTTTGGTGCCATTAAAATTTGGCGAATTTGGCGAATGACCATGAATTCGCCAAATTTTCCCCATCCAAATATTTTGGTGGTGAAGAAAATAGCAAACCAAGCCTCAAAGTAATCAATTTTCTACTCGACCAAGAGATAGTGGGCCAGTCATTTCACTAGAGCCAAGCCTGCCTCAACTACCCTAGCTAGTTACTGTACACGTGGTATTCTCAAACTTCATTCCCTGTTCATTCGAGGTCGCCTAGTTCGAGGTGCACCTCGAAATGGGTACGACAAGTAGCGAGTCCTACCATATTAAGTACGATATTCACTATTCCAGAGGGTGTAGATCTACTGTCTATATAGTATCACCTTTCAGTTGGTAGCTGACTCCAGGCGCCGAACCGCTGAGAGGCGTGGCACTCCGGTTCTCGCTTCAGGCACAGCGAATAATGATTTAATTAATTTAATAGGGCGTGCGCTTTGCTAACAATTTGCCAAATTTTGCTTCGCCAACAGTGATATTTTGCTTGATTTGCCAAATTTTCCCCCCTCCAAAGTTTCCTTCTGTACGGTACATTACTGAGGTGGCCACTAAGTGAGGTTTCACTGTATTAGTTAAATCCTGTAAAATTTAGGTTCCCCGGGTCCTTGGTCACTGGGTCCACTATTTTTACTTACCACATTTAAATGGGCAATAGCTACCAGGCATTAATACACTGCAGGCTCATTTACAAATGTAGCTAACAACCAAGACTGCAAGTTAACTTCTCCCAGTGCACAACAGTAGTGATAGCTTCATTTTCCCTTCCATGATATGCCTTTGATCAGTACACTTACTATACCACAATATGTGACCGACACTGACAAAATCAGTCTTATAGCCGGAAATACATATGTTTGCTTAGTATTGGTAATCTATAACAATTCTGTAAGCTTCAGGAAATTCTATATAAATTTCTACATAAGTGGTCAAATATTAAAATTATAGTTATCATGTCCACAAAAAATTATTGAATTTTAAACTTTGAAATTAGAACTAGTAATAGCATGGGTAGCAGTGAAATTTGGGATAACGATTGTTGTATTGGAAATGAGGATAAATTTCATGAGGCGAAGCCAAGTGAAATTTACCATTTCCAATACAACAAGAGTGGTATTTACCCCAAATTTCACTGCTACCCATGCTATTCCCAGTTAATACTCACTGCATATACGCATGCTGTGCATTAGCGTTGCTATGTACGCAATTTGTCACTATGTACTAAACATGCTTCAACACTAATTGGCGCTACATTGTTAACATAAATTCTAGCCAATGAAATTGCAATTACAACTTTTCACTGCTGTCAGTGAAATACGGGATAAATTTCACTGCTACTATTGAGATTTTTGTATGGGCAGTGAAACAGGTATGGTATTATGGTCAAAAGTTTACAGGTTATAAGATAGATTTTGTCAGACCAGGTCACATATAACCCACTCATTAGATTTGCAAGCACAACAACAGAGGGCCACACAATGCAAACCTTACATATATGTTTATTAGTATATAATAAAGCTATTGTAGAGCAATGCATTTCACAGGTTAGTTAAAATTCATAACATTTACCCAGCTCATACAATGCATTACACAATTGTATAGTAGAAACTTCAGCTACAGTGCATACAGTGTACATGTGTTATCGCATTGTGTAATTTGTGTTGTGTTTATTTCAGGACATTAATAAAGGCAGCTGTAGTTGTTATGCCTCTTCTTGGGGTCACATGGGTGTTTGGACTATTGGCAATTAATGAAAGTTCAGTGGTGTTTGCTTGGATATTTACAATACTAAATTCACTGCAGGTACAGAGTGTGAGCATATGTACACATAGGATTACTGTTGTGCATTTTTAGGGTTTCTTCGTCATGTTTTTCTATATATTAAGAAATGAGAAGGTACAGTTGTCTAATAATATGTATAGCACATTTGCAATAAATTTTCTATGTATGTACATGTGACTAGATTTAGGAAGCACATCAGTATAGTTTCAAGATTGGTTATCATACAGTACAATAGTACTGTATAATAGGGACATCAAAGGTGTGAGAGCAATCCGTGATATATAACCCAAAAACATGCCACGATTTTTCCTCACAACGACATGACAGTATTGGTAAGGTAAAAGCAAGCCCAAAAGTGTCTTCAGATCGACCCGAAACGTTTCCGTCAAGTTGCTACAGAATTTTAAAATATATATATTCAGCAGAATTTACTACTGCCTGCCTGCCTGCCTACCTACCTGATGCCTTCAGTCAAGCATAGCGGAGAACTGGCTACAGCTACTGCCCTAATTCTTTCGCAGAAACGTTTCTAGTTTGCTTAAGAAAAACCTTTGGTATATTGAATGCTTGCGCTATTGTCTTACCTTTTATCCTTCTTTACCATGGCATCAGTCAAGTTTCCACTGCTGAGTGTTAATAGACTACAATATGGCTTCCATACCAGTGTATATTGCATCAAACTATTCGAATACATGTGTACCATAAACCCACGCATATGTGACTTGCTGTTGATATTGATCAGAGAGAGCAACTCACGGTGAACTATATAGCAATGTGTAAGTCAATAAAATTTAATATAGTTTATTTAGTAACAATGTTAAACCGAGTCGGGTCGTCCAGGTCCTGCTTTACAGATTATTTGGGTCTGACCCCACGTGCTAAATTAAATGTGGACGTGTTACTACACGTCATAGCGTAGTTCTGCTTCTTTCGTGAGCCACATCCACTAAAGCAAATTACTGTCTAGACATATGGTAGCCACAATTATTGTCTGTAGGCATATGGTAGCCACGCCCATTCATCAGTCCATAGGTATGCACGAATCCATGTCCATTATTGTCTGCAGGCTTATGTAGAGCCACGCCCACTGATCAGTTGTTATTATATGAGTCATAATCTAGTATAATCGTGCTGTGATTAACTCTTTTAAAATATTGTGACTATATAGCTTTGTGAAAAGCATGCTATTTAGTGGTCACGAGCTTGCGAAAAAACTTCACACAAACAAGTATAACAAAAATTAGGAATTTTAAATTAGAGTAGGGACAGTGTATAGTGCTGCAATAAAAAAGTACTGAAACAAGCTGGATCGGAGTAGTATGTAATGTCCAAATACTGTAAAACAATAAGAAGTGAATATCCCTACTGTGCATTGAGTGTAGCACAGTAAGGATATTCACTTCTTATTGTTTTACAGTATTTAGACATTACCGATCCGGCCAGCTTATTCAGTACTTTTTTTTGCAGCACTATACACTGTCCCTACTCTAATTTAAAATTCCTAATTTTTTGTTATACTTGTATATTGGCCAATGGTATAAACATTTTACCTAAAGACCAATCAGTTGACTGGACCTGCCTGATGAGTATCCTAATGAGTGAGAATTGTATAAGCATCATGAGTTCTCACATTAAGGTGGAGTGGAACTAGGTTTCAAAACTGAATGAATGCAACGATTGTTAAAAGATAGTGAGAGGTTTTAGGGCTTTGCTGGCACTTTAATGACTAAAATGCAGTAGAATAATTCCAGAAAATGTTTGTTCAGCTGTGTACTAATACCTAGTGTTTACCAAGGCCAGAATTTATTTAAAACCTGCCATACCAGCGAGAGGTAACTTTCAGAACCACCCTCATACAATTTGAGGTTTACAAATCAATAGTCTGGTAGTGTGGCTGCTCAATGGAGGTTTTAGTTGCATTTTGCCATTTGTTGCACCTAGGGACCAGTTTGTTTTCCTTTTGTTTCCACCTATTTGTCGTTCCAACAATTCTTTTAGTTTTCACTTATTATGCTCCTTATTTTGCTCAAGAATTATAAATTTTGCTCAGCACTGATCTTTGTTAATTGAATATTTCCAGGTGCAAAGCTACAGTTTCGCCTTAAAGTGACTGTTCTATTAGAGTATCTTGATCAGCACTTACTCCTAACATATAAAGCAAGAAGCTAGCTAATATTGCTTAATATGTGTGACTGTTTTATTAGGGTATCTCGATTGTCACTTACTGTTCCTGTAACAATTAACTATACATTGTTGACATTTTAGCACGTCTGACTGTTCTATTAGAGTATCTTGATCTTTTGTGCAATTTTTATGTTCACTTCACAAAAATTGTACCTATTATGCCAGCATTTTGCTCATTGCTTTTACCCTCCCATAATGCCAAAACTTTTGTTGCCAAAATCGATGTGTCCCTAGTTGCATCCCAGTAGACAATTTACTCACAAACCACATGCTTTCGTTGCCTCTCTATAATTTTATATATCTTCTAAATACAGCCAGATTTATGCACATGCATTCATTCCAAGAAATTGTGTAAATAAGTAGACAATAAAGACAAAAGTTGCTGTGGCTAACAGTTAATTTTAAATCAATTGTAAATGTTGCAGAAAATTTTTAAGCTGTCTCTATGGCCCGCAATGAAGATTTGAATTTCAATATAGTTGTTGTTGCTAATACTTATTAGACTACAACAAGTTTCATGCTGAA
Organism: Dysidea avara; assembly: GCF_963678975.1. Classification (NCBI taxonomy): domain Eukaryota; kingdom Metazoa; phylum Porifera; class Demospongiae; order Dictyoceratida; family Dysideidae; genus Dysidea; species Dysidea avara. The sequence goes on from NC_089275.1 coordinate 29,510,002, forward strand.
ATTTGATTAGCTGAGAATGTGGTTTCTAAAATCCATAGTGCCACGCTCTGTGGTGATACAATTATATTCTTGTATTATCGGCAACCCATGGGCATATAAATGGATAGTAACAACCATACCAAATTAGAGGGAGGTGTAATGGGCTTGGTTGTACTAATCAATGCTACATTTCTTGTTTACAGGCAGCTGTTAAGACACAACAATGAGTTGTAGTTAAATTAGTTATACTTCGAAATGTAACATGGCAAGCACACGCCTGTAACATTGGCGACACATGTAACACACATCTCTAAAGATAGCCACTTTCATATAATTTATGAATAATTCTTACTATGTATGTACTTCGTGTTCACCAAAGGAAACATCTATGCACAATGAAAAATGCTACAACTCATCCAGTTGGAGCCTATGTAAACTGCACATTTATCTTTTCCTGTTTGCAAAAAAAATGTTCTTAGAAAGTGGTACACATAAAATACTTTGATCTTAGGGAGATAACGAGATCTTTAAAATCCACTGAAAGACCTGCTAGTGCATTCTTAAAATCTGGTAGCAGATTCTTAAAAACTTAATGGTTTAAAATCTGTCAGCAGAAAGACCTTAGGCATTGTAAATCTCACTTTTGATCATTGATTTGCTATGCTCTCACAAGGCCAATAGCCTGCAACATTTTAGTTACATTTATCATAATGAACAGAGAACTCCAGTAATATTACAAAATATTTCTGTTTAGTGCCAATCTGTTTATTTCTTTTTTTTACTATATACTATTAAACAATATCACACAAAACAAATGAAATAAAAATATAAAACAAACATTGTAACAGTTACTGTTTAAAAGCTGGCGGTCTGGTCTCAGCCTGCACAAGATCGATCGGTGCTGTTCCAAATGAATGACCAAAGCTACCATTTGAGGATCTAGATCTCCTTGAACACCTAATTGCTACATTAGAGGTAAAAAGGGCAGATAGCAATGTACCCATCCCATCATTACAGCTGCATAATTTGTATCCCACTTATCTTATAGTAGGGAGCCAAAAATGTGCTTGTAAAAACTGTTGCATCATTAGCCATTCCTCCTGTGGTGGAGAAAAGATAATTTGTTCAATTTCATGAATGTGAGCTTCACGTGAATGCTTCTTAGCTTTCTGTAAATGACCCTGGAATTGGTGGTACAATTACACGGAGCATGTGAAAAAAGGTTTCTAGATTGTTTTTAAGCATGTATTTCATCTTTAACTAAATGGACCTTACCAAAGACCTATATAGATGGGTAAGCTTCCTTTAACCCTCATAGCTATTTATTGTATGTGACAGATGCAAACATTTTAAAGAATTTTTTATAACATACACTCCAATACTTACTGTATTGTTGTGCTTTTCTTACAGTTCATAAAGGCTATTAAAGTATACAGCCAAAAACGTCCTTGGGAATCTCAGACTGGCACTGGTACTGGTACCCGGTCTACTCATGTAAGTGCTCCTCATTATGTAAACTTTATAGCAATGTAATTATTTTTAGATACCAGTGTAAAACACTTTAAATAATTATGTACAGTACACATGTTTTTTGATTTTCCTATAGGATAAAACATATAGAGGGAGAGAGAGAACTTTTTCAAGTACTGGTATGTTTATTGTTATTGTCATCATTTGTGTATATCATATAGTATGGTAGTACTGTATATTAGTAATCATGAAGGTTTGCACCTTCTCACAACAAAAAAATACTGACAGCTTCACAATACCTTCATGGTACCTTGGCAGCATTGGTTAAGTATAACCAAGCCCAAAAATACCTTCAGTATGACCTGAAATTCTTCCAATAAGTTACTACATTTAAATATATATATATATTTACTACTGTCTGACTGCTTACCTGACTGATGCATTCAGACAAGTGTAACTCAATAACAGCTAAAGCTACTAGCTTGACTATTTCACTATTCAATGTTACTTCAGCTCAACAACAGTTGCCTTTTGTCATACCACAGTACATACAATGCACGCTTCATGGACTTACCTGTGTCCTGCTTTGTGTCCCGTTTATCTATGCTGACAATACAAGATGTGAATTTGTGGTAATGCTGCATGATGGCTTCCCTCAATTTGTAATGGAATTTGTCCAAATTTTCCATTGTGATTGGATTGTGTTTATGGTTGTGTGACATTCACACAAAGTATGTTTTATTGTCATAAAAAGGTAAATAAAACACACTTCGATTGAAAATATAACACACTTTGACACATTATGGAAAATAAAGCACACTTTTCCCTTTGAACTTAGATGGCATCATACATCAATTGGTACCTATTGCATACACAGTATACAGCATCTCATTATTTTATCTTATAATTCTAGGAACAGGTGAAAACATTGATGAACGTACCAAAACTAGAGCAGTTGCCCAGTACAACGAAGTCATCTGCAATGAATACATGAGTCCATCAAGTGTTTTCAGCCCATCAGAAATTGAACCACCTAATAACATCTGTAAGTGCTGTACCATGGAGGAATACATTCAGTAATCACAATGTTTATTTGTAGTTAATACCACTGGTGTTGTTGAGGATTATGACTTTAATGAACTTGATGAAATACAGTGTACGTCTCCAGTACATACAAGAAGAGATTCGATGTTGGATGCCATATCACCAACACAGTATTTAAGATCACAAAATTCAGCTGTTGTACTGCATGTTAATATAAATGCTTTAGATGACACTGAAGTTTAATTCACAAAATGTGTGTAGTAGATTTATTATTTTATTATATTTGTGTGTATTTTAAGGATTTCTGACGTTACATAATTAACCATTTCTTCTACATTATTACTGGTTATTATCACTGCATTTATTGTTAGTATTACATAAATGATTATTAAACTATTATTGTTCCCTTCGTCATGGATACAAAAGCTTTGTAGCTGCTTTGTATTGGATCTGATCTAACCTGTCATTTTATCAGCTGATTAATTAGATATTATTGGCTGTCATTTGTGTATTTCTTACAAGAAAATGCTTAAAAATACAGCACACTATAGTGTGAAGTGCGTATATATGTATATGCATGTTATGCCACCATAATAGGCTAGAGTGCTATGCCAGCATAATGCAAGGGAAGATTGTGTGTGGTGCATGGGGCGAAAATTATACTATGTGCTAGTTAGAAGGATAGTATATAGAAGCTACCACTGCTTGAAGGTTCTTAGTTTACTAATTTGTTAAGATGCCTTACTGTAGTTATACTGATAGTAAAGTGTCAGTAAACTTAAGTATATGGAACATAATTATTTTACTAAGTTTTAAACTCTCAGTAAAACATCAGTGATGCGGGTTTACTGAAAAACTACTAAAATAACAAACAATTAACTGTTCCATATACTGGGGATATACCACTGTAGTAAACTAAGATACTTCAAGCAGTGTACAGTACAGGTGCAGTTACATCTAAAGCATGCATGAAAAGAGCTAATCTCTTCTAGGAATCAACAAGATGGAATCAAATATTTATTTCAGGGGTAAAGCTGTTAAACATCAACTACTCTAATAGAACAGTCAACTACCCTAATAGAGAATGCATCCATCATTAAAATTCTTTGAACTATTAAGAACAAAGACCTACTCTCTAGCCTCTTGAGTTTCAACTTCGAATTTGTATATGCAGTGCCATTATATTCATATGAAAGCTAGTCGTATACCACTGCTAGAAAATAATGGCACTTGGTTAAAGTGGCTCACAATGCTTATTTAATGAGATTTAGTCAAAATTATTGCAAATTGCATCTCAGAATAGTTGGAAACTAAATTTGCAGATTTTTCTTGTAGGGGATTCCCCCAGACCCCTTTGATAAAGCATGCTAAGTGTGCTTCTCAGACTGCACTACTAGTTGTATCAACCAGTTGCCACATTTTATAGCCACCACTAGGGATGCGGCGATTATGCTGGCATAATTTTGGGCATAATAGGTATGTGTGGAAATCAGGAATTATGCTAGCATTTTGAGGTGATTATAAAGCTTTAACAGTAGGAAAATCTGCAGATTGCACAATTCCGTTAAAAAAGATCGAGATACTCTAATAGAGCAGTCAGAAACTCTAATAGAACAGTCATTGAATATTATTTACTCTAATAAAGCAGTCATATTGAAATGAAATTCTCTAATACAGCAACCAGCTAAAGAATTTAAGACTATTTGAAGCTTAACCATCAATGAAAATGGTCTGATACAGCAATAAACTGGCATTATTAGCCAATTATGGTGGCATAATTTTGAAAATAATGGGCAATTCTCAAAAGCATAATAGGTGATTTTTTGAGCACTGCTCAAAAGCATAATGCTCAATTTTTGGAGCACAATAGCCTCATGCCTAGCCACCACTATAGATGTCGCTAGCCCCCACTCCATTTGGGAAATCCTAGATCTGCCACTGTAATGCTAGCTAGCATGTTTGGTGGATAATTTCAAACTATGAAAGTATAATAATGAAACTTAAGTCCTTGAAAAATTGATCAATACTCCTTAATAGAGCAATCAGTGGAAAATATAGCTCCTTAGATCAATACTCTGTAATAGAAGTCATTTTGTAGTGAAATACTCTAATAAAGCATTCACTGATTTAAATTAGGCCTGCATCAAATACGCCAGCATATGCATAAAAGGCTGAAGTGGAAATTCTGGACACATTTGGTGGCACTATACTTAAGCTTCTTTACACTCTTTCCATCATATATATCACAAATTCACAATCTCCAATTTAACTATGCATGGGGCCATAGGCCCCCAGTCAGGTGTGATATTCTAATAGAACAGTCACAAGTTACACTGTAGCTAGCTGTGCTACAACAAAAAACTAAACAAACTATATAGTATCTTTAAAAATTGTTAATTAAAAAATGAAGTGTATGTAGGGATCTATATATATATGCAATAAAAAGTAGTGAAACAATTAATAGGTATTACAGTATAGGTTTGTTGAAAAGTCCCCACTTTGGCATTAAACAAAATGATTGTTATAGCTAATATGACAAAGTAGGGACGTTTCCACCGAGCTATGCTGTAATACCATCATTCATCTCTTGTTTCACTACTTTTGCATAGATCCTTACTTCATTTTTATTAACAATTTAAAAAAATTACTATGTAACAAACTAACCCTCTAGTGCTGTAGTAGCACTCTTGTGAAGTCTACCTAGACTACAACTCATTCTATATAGCTATTGTAGACACATGTAGCATTGATTAGTATAAACAAGCCCATTACACCCATGTTCTGACTACAGCTGTTGCTATCCATTTAAATCTCAATGTTATATGTATGTGCATAATTTTGATATATTGCCTCAAAGTCTAGGACATGAGTGTGGTACTATAAAATTCAGACATTACATATTCAACCAATCAAATTTCAGCATTAAACTTGTGAAGTCCAATACTTGATGGATACTCTCCTAAATCATACTAAAATACTGTATTCTGACAAAGAAATCAGTAATGCTGCACTTCATGGATGATTAACCACCAGTCAACTTGTGACTGGGCCTGCAAAAATAGGGCATGTGGGCACAAGCTACACCCCATCACTCTACAGGTCATATCTCAGTACTGGAATAGTATATTTGCATTCTGTAACTTGCATCATGATGCCAATTAAATGCTTATTAAGAGCTGAAAATTGTAATGCCATAGCATAATGGTACAAGACGTTATGGGTGATGAAAGTGTGAAAAAGTAGGCAAAAATCATGTGCCCACATGTCCTATTATCGCAGGCCCGGTCATATATATTAATTGTCAAGTTGATGATACCTGGAGGAAGGCTATAGCTAAGTGAAGATGGTGACACAAGATGACATCAGTCCATGCTTATGCCTCCCTGCTATGTTTGTATCATAGTACGTAACTGATATATTATAAAGCTGTAACTATTATTACGTTTGTTCCAAATCATGTAAAATGGAATAGTCTAAATGTAGTAATGTAAAAGGAAATTGGGAGAATGTTTAGACAATGAAGTAATACCCATAATCATAATAGTATCACCACATTTCCAAAATACTTTCTGGTTAGTTTTAATATTGGAGGCAATTCTTTCTTCATATGACTTGCGAAGAGACCTTGTCAAACTATGCAGCTCATTTCTGGCTTTGATATATTATAGTGAATAGTTGGTCTTTGTGCCAGACAGCTTATACTGTTTCCAAAGCTTACATTTTTTCTTCTTCATACGAAATGCTTCACGCGTCATATAAATGTTTTTCCTCTTCAATTTAGGTACATGGCAGGGTATACACTCCTTAAGAATTGACTCATAATGAAAGGCAAATATATCCCATGCTTGATGAATGTCTAAAGAACTTAATATATCATCCCAGTCAATAGCCTCCAGCAAAGTCCGCATCCTGTCAAAATTGGCTTGGTGAAGGTTGTACCTTGGCTTGTTATCATGGATGTACTTACCATAACATGTTAAAGCAAATTTGAGACAAACATGATCACTCAAACCAAGACCAGGGAGATGCTGTATATCAGATATCATTCCTTCTTCATTAGTGAAAACAAGATCAAGTTAACTGGAAGAGGAGCTACGATGTCGTGTTGTAATCACTATGCCTACAAGTGGTTTGATTAGCCTCACTTCTTTGACTTTCAAGCCTTCTTTTCCTAGCTCATCATGCACCAGCCACTTCATAGAGCATGGAACAAAGTAGCCACAACTGATAGTGGGGAGGTGGATGAAGTTGTGCAGATTGAACTTGAGTCTGGAACAGTCGTCCATGCATGGAAACTTTAATTACGTACTTCAATATTAATGATCTGGTTGTGCAGCATATTGCAGAAATAGAACTTCAGCAGGCCTTACAAATAAATGGAGAAGTATGTTAAAGATAGCAGAAAAGTACAGAACAAACAATTGTAAAAATTAACTTTGTGACAGAGCTCAGATCCAGAGGAAAGGAACTTGAAAGTATCATAATAGCTCTTGACCCCAGAGGAAAGGAATTAGAGAGACTGAGTATTGCTGTATAGCAATACTCAGTTCAGTACTCAATTCTTGCCTTGCTGTTACCTGGTGATGTGGTGTCAGCTGATAGAGGTTTTACTCCTGTGTGGAAGAACGGCTATCTTTAGCTGAGAACAGGAGGTTAATAAATAATCAATCAATTTAACATTTATTTTACGAACTTGTTGGCATTCATCAAGCTAAGGCAAAGCTGCCAGAATTTACAAAGGGAAAGACACAACTATCTGCAAAAAAAGTGCAAGACTCAAGGACTTAGCTGTTGTGGGAATTCATGTAGAGAGGCTTATTGGTGTGATCAAGCAAAAAGTATTCTATATATTTTAGAGGGAACTTTTCCAATCAAGACACACGGTAGTGTGTCGTGCGGCCCAAGAAGCCGGCGCGTAACACCCGTGAGTATATTGACAGGAAGAAAGAAAACGCAATTTTCGCACCTCCGTAGCTCTGTGCTGCCTTGATGAAACAAGACGATTTTTGCTGTGGACACTCCCTCCACCTTCAGCACTCCACATTCCTAATTTGAGCGAAATCGCTTCAAGCATTCCCGAGATATGCTACTTCAAAAATTGGCTTAGTTTCTTGGTTTTTTTCTTCTTATTAAGTTATTTTTCTTCCTCTTTTCGCACACTTACAAAAATTGCTATAAAACGTGAACGCAATATCCGATTGCCTTGAAATTTTGCACACTGAAGGGGGTATAAAGGCGCATATCTGTACCAACTTTAGCTAGAATACGATAAACAGGAAAAGCGTTATGAGCGATTATGCAAGAAAAATAACACCAATATGTTGTCACGCCTACAGGGTAAACCGCGTATGGGAAGAAGCTGAAAATCGGTGGGTGAATAGGTTAACTATTGAACCTCAAACCTTTTGTGGTTTGAAAGAAATCGAGCTAAAAACCAGGAAGATACAACGAAAAAACCAACAGTGTGTAACAATTACGCAATCGAGATTAGCTAATAAAAACCTACTACTTGCCACGCCTACCAGATAAACCGCTTGGGGTAATGCTTTGAAAATCGCTGTATAGATGGAGTAATCATCTTAGAAAGGCTCTTCAATAGTGTAGAAGAATCAGACTTAAAGCCACGGAGTTATAACACGAAATCCAATTTGGTGCAGCAAGTACGAGATCGAGATACTCTAATAGAGCAGTCATCCTAATAGAGCAGTCACCCTGAAGAGAATTCAAGAGATCAGCTAGAAACAAGTAACCTGTATAGAGATCAGCTAGAAACAAGTCAGCCTGCAGAGAGATCAGCTACAAAACAATTCACCCTGTAGAGAGATCAGCTAGAAAAAGTTACCTTATAGGGAGTTCATGCAACTATGGAAAGAGATAGTTCAGCTAGAAGAAATCACTTTGTAGAGTTCAGCTACAAAGAAGCTACCATGTAGAGAGTTCAGCTACAAATAAATCGCCCTGTAGAGAGATCAATAGAAGAAATTACCTTGTAGAGAGTTCAGCTACAAAGAAACCATCATGTAGAGAGTTCAGCTGCAAACAAATCACCTGTAGAGAGTTCAGCTACAAACAAATCTCCCTGTAGAGAGATCAGCTAGAAGAAGTTTCCTTTTAGAGAGTTCAGCTACAAAGAAACCATCATGTAGAGAGTTCAGCTGCAAACAAATCACCTGTAGAGAGTTCAGCTACAAAGAAATCTCCCTGTAGAGAGATCAGCTAGAAGAAGTTTCCATTTAGAGAGTTCAGCTACAAACAAATCACCCTGTAGAAAGACCAGCTAGAAGAAGTTACCTTGTGGAGAGTTTAGCTACTTAGAAAACATCATGTAGAGAGTTCAGCTGCAAACAAATCACCTGTAGAGAGTTCAGCTACAAAGAAACTATCATGTAGAGGGCTCAGCTGCAAACAAATCACTTGTAGAGAGTTCAGCTACAAACAAATCTCCCTGTAGAGAGATCAGCTAGAAGAAGTTTCCTTGTAGAGAGTTCAGCTACAAAGAAACCATCATGTAGAGAGTTCAGCTGCAAACAAATCACCTATAGAGAGTACAGCTACAAACAAATCTCCCTGTAGAGAGATCAGCTAGAAGAAGTTTCCATTTAGAGAGTTCAGCTACAAACAAATCTCCCTTTAGAAAGATCAGCTAGAAGAAGTCACCTTGTAGAGAGTTCAGCTACAAAGAAACCACCATGTAGAGAGTACAGCTACAAACAAATCTCCCTGTAGAGAGATCAGCTAGAAGAAGTTTCCATTTAGAGAGTTCAGCTACAAACAAATCTCCCGGTAGAAAGATCAGCTAGAAGAAGTCACCTTATAGAGAGTTCAGCTACAAAGAACCATCATGTAGAGAGTTCAGCTGCAAACAAATCACCTGTAGAGAGTTCAGCTGCAAACAAATCACCTGTAGAGAGTTCAGCTACAAAGAAACCATCATGTAGAGAGTTCAGCTGCAAACAAATCACCTGTAGAGAGTTCAGCTACAAACAAATCTCCCTGTAGAAAGATCAGCTAGAAGAAGTCACTTTATAGAGAGTTCAGCTACAAAGAACCATCATGTAGAGAGTTCAACTGCAAACAAATCACCTATAGAGAGTTCAGCTACAAAGAAATCTCCCCGTAGAGAGATCAGCTAGAAGAAGTTACCTTATGGAGAGTTCAGCTACAAAGAAACCATCATGTAGAGAGTTCAGCTGCAAACAAATCACCTGTAGAGAGATCAGCTAGAAAAAATTACCTTGTAGAGAGTTCAACTACAATGAAACCACCATGTAGAGAGTTCAGCTGCAAAGAAATCCCCCTGTAGAAAATTCAGCCACAAACAAATTGCTCTGTAGAAAGATCAGTTAGAAGAAGTTACCTTGTAGAGAGTTCAGCTACAAAGAAACCATTCTGTACAGAGCTCAGCTGCAAACAAATCACCTGCACAGAATTCAGCTACAAACAAATCACCCTGTATAGAGATCAGCTAGAAGAAGTTACCTCGTAGATAGTTCAGCTACAAACAAATCACCCTGTAGAGAGATCAGCTAGAAGAAGTTACCTTGTATATCGTTCAGCTACAAACAATTCACCCTGTAGAGAGAGCAGCTAGAAGAAGTCACCTTGTAGAGTGTTCAGTTACAAAGTAACCACCATGGAGAGTTCTGTAATAAATAAATGTATTATTTAAATATAATTTGTACATTTACTGATAAAATCAGAAAGTACGTTTGTTTCATCTTTTCTTCTTCCTGTAGTAAAGAAAAAAAGACAGGTTAAAAAAGTCCCAAAGCTGGTCGTAGGCCGGCTTTGGGGTATACAAATACAAAAAGAAATGAAATCTAATCCAAAACAGCCAAGCTGTAAAAAAACAGTGCGGCCCTCAAAAAGGCTATGGTGAAAAAAGATATGAAATCCAAGGTGGCGGCCAAGAAATGGCTGTGATGGTAGGTTAATGGTAAAAATTTTAATAACGACAATTCAGGTGAATTTTTGTGCTGCTTGGTCTTGGCACAAAAATTCACCTGAATTGTCGTTATTAAAATTTTTACCATTAACCTACCATCACAGCCATTTCTTGGCTGCCACCTTGGATTTCATATCTTTTTTCACCATAGCCTTTTTGAGGGCCGCACTGTTTTTTTACAGCTTGGCTGTTTTGGATTAGATACACTTTATCAAGGCCGGCGGGGTAGAAGTCAGTGTTGCAGCTAAGTTGATGACAATATACATACTTTGCATTAGTTAACCTATGTGAACCCCATGTACCTAGTAATTAAGTGCTACATTTGTATACAATAATAAATTATTGTCATATACACTACACGTTAAACGATACATTATATAGGAAATGTATATACAATTGCAGTTAAAACATGATAACTATTGGCACACAGACTCTTTACAGAACCATTTTCCAGTAATCCACTAAGGGCTTGTAAATGCCCTTTGTGGATCACCTCCATTGATCATATGATAAATTGATATGGGAGTACTGTACTTCACAGTTGGTAGCAAAGATGCTTGATTTATGTAAGAGTTCAAGTAAGGATACATGGTGCACCAACTTTCTGTAAGTCTTCTCCTTTGCTTCTTAGGTAAGGGCTTGGGCATGCATATTCACTAAGTTCCAGAGAGGTGTGACAGTGCTTCATGTGTGCATGAGCTCTATGGAAAAAACACACATCATTGTAAACTAATGACTGCATACAGTTAATAAAATAGCCATAGCCAAGCTCCCCAGCACACACGTGGTTCCAGGTGTGAGACAGTGTTTTTTTTTTCAGATAAAACTGACTGCAGAGGGTGGTGCATAAATCCACAGATGCATTCTATCCTAGAAAGCACAGGAGGGCGGAGACGAGTGTTGCACTAGCTCGAGAGAGGGCTCTGAGTCTCTGACTCTTTGTACTCAGACTGAACATCGTTTAAAATAGCTCTTAACCACGTACATATCTAGTGTTAGTTAGACAAAACGGAGACACAAACTTACTGCATCACAGTAGTTCCACAGTGATTTTTTCGCCTTCATCCCTTAGCCAGTTCAATGCGTCCAAAATGGCTACTGTTTTTCGCGTACAATATATGCACTACGTAATCCTCCATGTTATTAGGGTTTCCAGTTTTTTCCACCGTGAAAAGTCGAAGTCACCATTTCTTAGTAATCAGGACCGCCCACAGGGGAGGGGCAACTGGGGCAGCTTTTCCCCGGGCCCCAGTCTGATAGGGGCCCCAGGAGGCCCCGAGCCACGAAGGGCCCCTTGAATACCTGTTAAAAGATTGATATACTCTAATAGAACAGTCAGATCTAGATACTTTAATAGAGCAGTCAGAGTATTCTTCCGAGGAGCAGTGTAGCAAGCTTATAAATAAGGAGATATGGTAGATGAGGGCTAGCTATTGTCATTGTCAGCATGTAGTGACCTTTTTTTTTTTGGTCTTCAACTTACATCTTGGGTGAAGTTGTGATTCAGAATGGGAAACCTCCTTGCCCCTGGGGCCCCATTTTAACTCTTTGCCCTGGGTCCCTTAATTTCTCTGGGCGGCCCTGTTAGTAATCACTGTGCAAGATTGTTGATAAACAAAAGATAAGTACGAATTCACGAAAAAAACCGGGAGTAAAATTCATAGCTACACAACGAGGCCCAATATTTAGTCGTAAAGTGACGAAATATAGTCACGTGCGTTCTTTGTTTACATGACAATGAACGAGCTGCAGTAAGCCTGCCAAACCAGCGGTACGTCATATAGCCTCTTAGGTAGGGTCCGCAATCCGAAAAATCAACTTCTACAAATCAATCCCCCTACCATTGTGGGATGTTCATTGGGTGGGGTCTATTCTACGGAACGGAACGGAATGATGGACTAAACTACGGAACGGAATGCTTTCTCAAATTGAAGCTTGCAGCTTACTATTGCTGTACAAGTTATCGGTGGCACTTCCAGCTGGTAAACAAACGTACCCCAAGAAAGATAAAACGAACTTAAGGATCGATTGTGAGTTCTTGCTGGTTATCTTCGGATGTATCAAGTAGGAAACTTAATGCATGACTAGTTTTTGCTAATATGTGAGTTGTTTTTGCTTACTTTGACTTTAGAATGTACAATCTGGGGCTCAGCCTTTCTAATAGGCATAAATCCGGCAGTATGTAGCTACACTACAAAGGAAACAAGTATGGTGACAAGCTGAATCAACTCTGTCAGGCTAAACAGAATCTTAAGGAATTTTGTGCAGTGTGTGAGGAGCAAACATTCAGATACCTCAAGGAGGCTATATTGTGTGAACATCAATGATGCAGAATAGTGGACTACATAATGTCAGATACCTTAGCCTGAGTAGTGAGTTGAATCCAGGATGGGGTCTATTTTACAGAATGGAATGTTTTCTGAATCAAAACTTACAGCTTGTCTAGCCGCTATCATTGCTGAAGTTGCATTCATCCAGGAAATGGAATAGGATAATAAAATATTAATAGCTGTTTCATGCAGTGCATTGTTCTATTACCTGATATATCAAGCAGGTCTCTTCAATTCATTTATTGCATGACCAAGGCAAGTTTTGTTACTACAATACATTAGCTGGTTGGATGTCAGTTGCTTCTGGTGATCTTGACAAGATAAATAGTTTAGAAGACCACTCAATTTCTTCAGTTTCAGAGCGTAATATCCACAGAGAAATTAACTAGAAAGTTACTGGTGACAGGAAAAGTCTAGGTGATCATGACTTTATTCAGTCTAATAAACAGAATAATTATATGGTTGATTGAGTGAGGTATCACTTGCAGAATGTTCAGACAACCAGCGATGAGATGCATGCATGGATTCATTGAATTTTTGTTACAGTTGGAGTCATTAAATATCCAAAAGCAAACTGACTGTATAATATTAATTCACTTGCTTTATATTTTCTCAATTTTGAGCCTGTATACAAATAATTAAATTTTTCTCAGTCCTAGAATAAGATGGGAGAGAAAATTTATCTTTGTTACCTATACTGTACAGCCTCAAAGGAAATGAAGAATAAAATTAGTAAAACCACAACAAGGTGAATTACAGATTGAAATACTAAATATGAATTAGAGCCTTTAGATAATTATTGTTCCAAAGCAAAATTGTAGATGGAAAAAACAAGGACTGGTGAGATCTTGGTTATTTAATGACAGCGGTTGGAGATTAAAAGGGTGGTAACTTCTTGTTCTTGAATATGTTGCAAAGTGGAGGTACAAATCAAAATGGGATATCAATTTCATTATGAAAAATTTGTATACTTAAATAATCTAGCATTACTGAATTCATTTGTCCTCCACTTAAATATGCTACAACAGTGTCGGTACATTGGCAGTCTACCTTGAAATCTCAACTCTAGAGTAGATCCAACACAGAGCAGCCCACACTGTAACAAATACATGTGATCCCACTGTAATTTCATGGACCATGCAGCTGGACTGGGAATCACTTGAAAATAGATGAACAAATTTAACCTGTTTTGTTTGAAGTGAAGCATGTGAAATGTTACACTTAAGAAATCCTAGGATTCTTAGGTGGTATGTAATTAATGTGAGTGTTCCATTTCCGGTCTGACTAGATACATTGAAATTACACACACATCTTGGTCCAAATCACATTTGCTTGGTGGCTACGGGCATGGTTTCACATGCATAGCTAGGCTTATAATTGAGATTTGGTTGATCTTGGAGTTTTGGCATTTGGCCTGATTCAAGGCTAGCAGTCAGACACATCCTTGAATTTGTGCAACAGAAAAAAATCAGTTCACTATTGAATACAGCATTAGTCCACTGCACCGTCTGTTAATAACCCCATGCATACAATTCAGTGTGTTCGCAGAATATAGCCCCTTTGCGATCTGCCAAAATATTTGCTCCTCTCACACTGCACAAAATTCTTCAAGTTTTAATTCAGCTGGCTCTTTCCTGTTACCAGTGTCTTCCTGCTTGCTTTATTTGTACACTGACATATGACTTGAAAAGCCAGCCCAGACTGTTTTCTAAAGTCAAAATGAGCAAACCAGCTCACATAAAGTGCCCTTCTTGGTATATCCGTAGATGAACCAAGGATGAACATCACTGATACAGCTCATCCCACAATTAATACTTCGTTACTAATGACAACCAACACGAACCCACAATCGATCCTTTAATTCTTTTTATCTTATGTTTAATCACCCACTGGAGGTGCCACTGATAACTCGTAAGGGCAGTTTCAGCAATGGTAAGTTGCAAGCTTCAATTTGAGAAAGCGTTCCGTTTCGTAGTTTAGTCCATCATTCCGTTCCGTTCCGTTCCGTTCCATTCCGTAGAATAGTCCCTACCTGTTCATTGTAGTATCCCAATGCTAGATCCACCATGAAACCGGAGCCACGATTGTTGTCTTCACAGAAATATCGTTTTCAGTGTCTCGCAAGATGCAAAATTTATTTTTAAAATTTCGTGCTCCACAAAAAGGACCGAATGAAACTTGCTACTTAGCCAGATCATATCCACAGTTGTTGTAGTTGAAATGTACGTACAGAACTAAGTGATTGATTTGCTGGGTTCCCGGCACAGGGTTGCTTTCTTTGAAAAAACAGACAAAGAAATAAGAAATACAAAGTTTCGAATTCAAACTGCCCTACCACCCAGGGCAACAGAAGCCAACTCTTCCTCATAGTGTTTCGATACTGTTGGGTGCATAGTCTGTCTATGCTGTTAGTTTGGAAAAGATCAGAGACTTCTCACCATCTGGGTGATGAGCGTCAAATTTTTCTGCAGCATCAAAAGAATTGTGTCGCACTTTCTAGCCATTTCCAGCACCCCTGCAGCCACAACAATCATCAATTATTAACTAAAACTATGGCAAAAGATGTCACTGAACGTTTGGCAGCAGCAGCGGTTGTCCATTATTATTTCATCCACAGCTTCCGAGCCTCGCTCTAAGCTATGCTAGTCTCGCGTGGCCAGACCCTTTCCGCGCAGCCGCTTATCGATTGGAAATTATAAGCGCCGCGCTACAAGGGTCTGGAATAGTTCACATACTTAAAAATATCTACAATCCCCAGTGGTTGGGGAGTGTAAATTGGCTCACGCGATCCCTTAATCGCCAAAGTAGTCTGATTACTGAAGTAAGAGCTGAAGAAGGCCTCTGGGGATGACGAGTATCGATCCGTGTGGGTTTTGCCTTCTACCTGCTAGCTACTGAATCTTCAACAAGTACGGCTGAATAAAGGCAAACAAGCTCAGTTCATCTGAGGCCAGGAAAGTAGGCGAAAGGCTTTAAGCGGATTTGCCGATCAGAACAGACTAAAGATTCAAGGGAACACACGTTGCATTCTGTACCTTTGTATCTTAGGTGTTACCCAGTCAATTAATTGTCACCAATAACGTGTCGAAAAATTTCATGTTCACGAACTATTCCAGACCCTTGTAGCGCGGCGCTTATAATTTCCAATCGATAAGCGGCTGCGCGGAAAGGGTCTGGCCACGCGAGACTAAAGCTATGCATCAAGGGAGGCAGCAAAATCGTCCAAATTTGACTTCACCTCTCACACTCCACAACAACTTCAAATCTTCATTAAATCACCCTACATCACCATTATGCTGCAAAACAAACCGAAAAATAGCACAAAATCTTTCATTTTTGATTCGAGCTGGGTGGAGCTCCTGTTGAGCTGCTGGTACACTGCATCATATGAAATCACAGAAAAACCAACTGCTTTATTATTATTATTATTATTGTTAATTAGCAAAGCCCACTAGGGGCAACACGTTAATGAGCATTACAATCACATATTATATTATATTACTTACAGCGTTCTTAAATGTTTCAAGATCTATTGTGTCGATGTTAGGAATTTGAAGGGAGTTCCATTGAATAATTGTTCGAGGGAGGAAGGAGTATTTGTACACATCAACTCTTGTTTGCAATTGAGTTAGCTTGAGAGGATGTTGAGCACGGGTGGAGGACACTGGAGTTGGTGATGGTAAGCAATGATCAGGTATTGCTAGTAAGTTCCTGACAATCTTGAATAGGAAGGTGAGTCTAGCAATTGTTCTTCTGTTTTGAAGTGTAGGCCATTCAAGACTGGTTAACATGTCTGTGATGCTATCATGGTTTTGGTTAGATCTGTGCCAGGGTTTGTTCAAAACGAAACAAGCAGCGCGGTGTTGAATCATTTCTAGTGATGATAGGGGTCCCAGATGGTTGAGCAGTATTCTAATGATGGTAAGAGCAATTGTTTGTAGACGTGTTCTTTAATTTCTGATGGTGCATTGTGAAGATTTCTTTTTAAGAATCCAAGGAGTCGATTTGCCTTGTTACAGATGTAATTGATGTGAGGATCCCATGATAATTTGTGGTGGAGACGGATTCCAAGGTAATTGTGTTCTAATACTGTAGCCAGTGGAATGTCGGACATTTTGTATGTGAAAGTACTCTTGTTATGGTGTGTTGTTATCTGTAAAATTTTACATTTGGAGATGTTGAATTCCATCATCCAGTCAGTTGCCCATCTTGTCAGTGAGTTTAAATCATCTTGAAGTATTTTATGGTCTTGTGGTGTTTTAATGGTTTTGTAAATAAGGATATCATCTGCTAAAAGACGGATCTCACTTTGGATGTTGGCAATGATGTCATTGATATAAATCAAGAATAGAACTGGTCCAAGAACAGACCCTTGGGGAACACCAGATGTTACATCACAAGTGGATGATTTAGAACCTTCTACTATAACTTGCTGTGTGCGACCATGAAGAAAGGATTCAAGCCAGTGTAATATATTCCCTCTTATTCCATAGTGCCTTAGTTTGTAGAGGAGTCTTGAGTGAGATACTTTATCAAAAGCTTTAGAAAAATCTAGTATTGCAGCATCAACTTGTAAATTTGTGTCTATTTGTTTGGCAATGTCGTTGATGGTGATAGCTATACTACTACCAAATGTTTTGATCCATCATTTATCATCATTCTAAACAAAATTAAGTGACCAGTGTGGCATCAGAAGTACACTGTTAAAATTCAGGTGTAACCAAAGCACCTTTAGGGGTGTCCAGTTGCATGTTTAAAAACAACTCCCTTCAGGTGTTAGAAAAGGTGCTGTAGTGACACTTGGAGGGTGTGAAAGAAGAGTGCTACGGTGCTGCAAGAAATATAACACCAGAATGGAAAGGTGCCACAAAAGGTGTAAATTCAGGGTGTATGATGGGGTACACTGCCTTCATTTTAATTTCCGACACTTTCGTGGGGGGTGGAGCTCCTCTTATCCCTACATTTTCATTAATGGTTTATTCTTGAAACACATTGGTGTAAAGACCACGATACTGAGCCCAAATCTATTTCCAGAGAAACTATACACAGTCTATATGATTAAGAATCTCTTTAATCAACAGCAGTAAAAAATACAGCAGCAACAGCAAAATAACAACAGCACACCAGGAGTACAATAACACCAGGCAAATGTACATGCTACACTATCTATTTATACACAATTCTGAAGAAAGTTCTAGAACTTGCCAGATTCAACCTTTACATCTGCACTTTCAATGTTGACTGTTTCACAACAAATAAGTTTATTTTTTATCTTTATTCCATTTCCCCCTCCTCATGTTCTACATGATGATATAGGAGTTAGTGTAATATCAGTAGTAAATCGTTCTCTTTAAGTAATCTTTTGGTGAAGGTATATTATCTCTCAATTGTCTGTACAAAATATTCTTATTTAGCTGATTCCAGTTCTAGTGGACAAAGCTTAACTATTGGTCTAACAAAGGTCTTATCTGCTACTTGAACTTTAACTCAGCGAACATTCCCATCTTGGCCCGAATATACTTCGAGAACTCTTGCCAAAGGCCAGTGAGCTCGTGGACTATTAGTTGTCATCATTAAAACTACAGCACCCACTTTCAAATTGTTCCACAACTCAAACCATTTCTTCCGCTGACTCAGACCTGGTATCCATTCATGAAACCATCGTTGCCAAAATGTCTACTAAGTTCTTGTATTCTTCTCCATCGTCTCAGTGGATGGTAAGCTACCCCTTTTGTACTTTCAGGAGCGAAAGTTCCCCCTATTTGACCATGTAACAAATGATTCGGTGTAAGGGGTACGTCGTCATGTGGATTAGCAGATTGATAAGTCAAAGGTCTGCAATTAATCAAGGACTCCGCTTCAGTAAAAGCCACCATCAATTCCTCATCAGTAATGTCTGAGTTACTTAGAATAGCCGTGATTGCCCTCTTTGCTGCTTTAATCATCGTTTCGAAGACTCCTCCAAAGTGTGGGGCTTGGGGAGGATTAAAAGACCATTTTATCTTTCTTTTAATCATTGCAGAAGTGAACTTCGAATCGTTTACTATTTGACATGTCATCTTCTTGAGTTCTTTATCTGCTGCCACAAAGTTAGTGCCGTTATCTGATATTATCTCCTCTGGTAGTCCTCTCCTATTAATCATTCGGCTGAAAGCAGTTAGAAAAGAATCAACATCCAAGTCATAAGCAATTTCCAAGTGAACAGCTCTGCATGTGAGACACGTGAAAAGACATAAGTAGCGTTTCTGTCTTCGCTTTCCTCGACCCTGTACCGTGATAAATGGCTCAGCAAAATCTACTCCCTCTCTTGCAAAAGCCCTCAAGGATGTTGTCAGCCTATTCAATGGTAAAGGTGCCATTATTTGCTCTGTCCTCTCTGCTTTCTTCCTCTTACACATGGCACACTCTCTCTCCCACTCAATGATTGCTTCCCTGGCAGCCACAATCCAATATTTGGATGATAAAGTGGACAATATCTGGTTAGTACCCACACTATGGTTTCCCAGCTCATGGTGATGCCTCACAATAAGTTTGGTTATCCAACTTTTCCTGGGCAGGATAATAGGATACCTTACATCATATGGAAGGAATTCACCATACTTGAGTCGGCCCTCTGATCTCATCACCCCATCATGGACATAAACTGAGTAATTTACTATTTTTAGGTAATTTCTTTCTTTCGACTATGGCTGTATACTCTTCTTTAAAACATTCTTTCTGTGTTGTCTTCAAAATTAGTTTTTCTGCATCCCATATTTCCTCCAAATTTATCCCTTTGTCTAACAATCTTTCATGCTGGTGAGAACGACAATTTTTTGTAAATCTCATAACCCAGGCTTGTAATCTAGTTAATTTATTCCAGCTGGAGAAACGTTCTGGTTGTAATCGCCAAATTATCTTTGTTGTGGTAGTCATAAAGGCTGATTTTTCTTCTGATGGTTCTTTCACTGTATATTTTTGTTTAACTTCCTCTACAGCTGATGCATGTCTCTTGTAAACAACATTCCTTGGCCATTGGGATTCATCTTCTTTTAAATATTCTGGACCTTCCCACCACATCCTCAACTCTACTAACTCCATAAGTTTAACTCCACGTGTCAAATAATCTGCTGGGTTTAACTTTGTTGGAACATATCGCCACTGATCAGGAGAAGAGGATGAGTGTATTTCTCCCACTCTGTTTGCAACAAATGACTTAAATGTTCTACTGTATCCCCTAATCCACCATAGAACATTTGCACTATCAGTCCAGAAAGTATAGGATTGTTTCTCCATATCTAAAGCATCTGAAATTGATGTCGCTAACCTGCTCCCTAACACAGCTCCCATGAGCTCTAAACGTGGTACACTCACTGACTGAAGTGGAGCCACCTTGGTCTTGGATGAAACTAAATGTACCGATAAACTTCCATCCTGATATTTGACTCTTACATAAACTACTGCACCATAAGCCTCCAGTGAAGCATCCACAAACACATGCACTGCAATTGAGCTCACCTCCTTCCTCAACTGTAAACACCTTGGAATTCTAACACTTGGTAAACTTGATAATTCTCTGAACCATGTTGTCACTTGTGTAGATGTATCCAGTGGTAACTCTTCATCCCAATCTACACCTTGTACCCACACTTCTTGCATTAACATTTTTGCTCGTATTATAGAAGGGGACAAAAAACCCAATGGGTCGAACAAGGTTGCAATTTTCTTCAAAAAATTTCTCTTTGTTAACTCAAACCTTTGTTCCATCATTTTTGAATTAAACATAAACACATCCTGCGTAGCTAGCCACATTACTCTAAGTGTCTTGACTGAAGGTAAGGGGTCACTGTTTAGGTCAATCTCATAAATTCTATCCTATACTGGAATCTAACTAAGAACCACCTCAGAATTTGATAGCCATTTATGGGCATGCATTCCTGCCCCCACCCAAAGGTCAGATAGCTCTTGATAAAGTTGGACTCCCTGATCTTCACTCACAACTGAAGTCATACTATCATCCATATAGGTTGACTTTAATATAATTTCAGAAGCCATAGGGTATCTTTCTTGATAAATTTTAGCATGATGTTGTGTCACCAATTGTGCCAAAAACGGAGAACAATTTAAACCAAATACTAACCGATCAAACTCATACTCCTTTATGTCTTCCTCCAAACTTAAATCTCTCCACAGGAACCTGTGACTAGGCCAATCCTGTGGATAAAGCTTGATCTGTAAATACATTTCAGCTATATCACATATCAAAGCTACTGGGAGCTTTCTAAAACGTAGCAGAACTTGATATAATTCCTGCTGTAACTTTGGCCCTTGGTGTATAGCATCATTCAAAGACACTCCATCACATTGAGCAGAAGCATCAAATACAATGCGGGTTTAGTTGTCAACCTTGACTTCTTAACTATCGCAAAGTGTAGTAAGTACCACTGTCTGTGGGACTTCTCCGAAGGATTAACTTGCCTGATGTAACCCTTCTCCAAATGTTGTTTAATGGTCTCTTGATAGGACCTGGCCACCTCAGGATTCTTTGCCAGTCGTTTCTCAAAGTTCTTCAAACGATTCACCGCCACAGAATAGTTGTCAGGTAGATACACTGAATCTCCCTTCCATGGTATGGAGATTCTATAATGACTATCAACAAATTGAATTGATTTTTTTGTCTTTTCTAACACCAGTTTATCTTGAGGAGATAAGAAACTCACTTCTCCACTACAACTGTCGACTTCCCAAAATTTCTGTAATACAGCTTCAATCTTGCTGACATCAGTGTCCCCTGTGGTAAAGTAAGTTCTAGCAAAATTAGTCATACAAGCCTGTCCCTCATCATAGACAGGTCCAATGCAAGTCCACCCAAGTGGTGTAAGTCTAGCCACAGGCTGACCTGGTTCACCACGTACATCCCTGAAAGAAAAATGTAAATCAGAACAATCCAGCCCTATTAACACATCAACTATCGGTCGAGGTCCTAATTTTTGAAACTCTATATTTCTTAAATGTGGCCATCTTCCTGCACACTCGACCCAATCAATAACTTTCATGTTCCCGGTAACTCTACCTGTTGTAAGTGCAGTCACTTTCAAAGTAGTATTTCCATCTAAACTTTCTATCAAAAGCTCAACTGGTGAAATCTCAAAAGTTTCAACCTGGCTATTCAATACATTTACATTTATTCTCTGAAGCTTACCCTTCAATCCCAACTCTGATGCTACATCCATAATCAGGTAAGTCTTAGTACTAACATCATCCAAGAGAGCATTAACCATCAACTTTCTATGCCCATTTCTCACAAATACAGGTATTGTTCTTAAGGTAATGTTACTCGAGATTCCAGAAACCATGGTGGTATTTTGAGTTGATGTCACTTGGTCCCCCTCCCTGGGGGAATCCACTCTTGTCACTGGGACCCTCTCTTCTTGGGTACACTTTGATGCCTCAGTAGTAAGTGGCTGATCAACCTTAACTGTTGATCTTTTGTTTGTTGCTATTCTCTGTGATTCCTCAACGTTATCAGGTAAGGTAACTGGATTTCTATGTAACAGTCGGTGGTGAAGCTCTTTGCAACCATTCAAGCCACAAACTCTGGTACGTGTACAGTATTGGCCCAGGTGACCCTCGCCCAGACAACGGAAACATAGTCTTAATCTTTTTGCACATTCCCACCTTTTCTGGATATAGCTGTTTGAACTCATCACATGTCCACGTTCCATGTTGTTTATTACAAACTCTACATGACCTCTGACCTTGGGATTCACCAGACTCCAGCTTGGCATTTGACCTCCCAAAAAAGGTCTGATGAGGTTCTCTAAAACCATGAGATCTAGTCTCTGGCTTTCCGTGCCTTCCAGTAGACAAACCTTGGACTGTTTCTATAGCCCTCATCTGGAATTCTGCCTCCTGAACTATCCATTCACGCAACACCTCAACATTTTCAATCCTGTAGTTTTCAAACACCCAACGATGGTAAGCAGCCAGCATTTGAGTTGGTAATTTCTTTTGTAATTTGATATACAACATACCATCCCTTAACTCTTCAGGATAATGTGTTTCCTTCAAATTTACAATAGCAACATTCAATAGGTCTGCAAACTTTTCAATATCTTTGTAATTTCCAGGTTGAACCGGCTTAAAACTGTCAATTTCCTCCAAGTATATGGCTATTTGTCTTCTCTGACCCCCAAACTTTTGCTCTAATCGTTCTTTTGCTGCTTGGTATGCTCCAGCACTGTGTCCCAAACTTTCAATTGTCTTTAAAGCTTCTCCAGCCAAACACTGTCGTAATTGAAGGAGTTTGTATTCTGGGGTGGCTGGTGCCTGATCCACACAGGCCAAAAAGGCAGCTTTCCAATTTGAGTATGTTCTTTTATCACCGGAGAAAACAGGAATACTAACCCTCTTGAACTGTTTCCACAGGTCTTGTCCAATCAGTGCAGAATCAGCCATATTCTGGCTTGTCCCTTCATCCAATGGATAATATGCCCTTCTTTCTGGTACTGTAATCTGATGATCCACTGCCGAGTGAAGTGACACAGTGGGAATCTTACTTTTTACTATGCTGCCTTCTCTTACAACTCCCGGGTGGTGTTTTATATTATCTTTTACATGTTCAGACTGCTGGTGTGCTATTAAATCCTCTGACTTTGATACTTCCCTTGAGGCTGTAGTCTTATAATCAGCTATTGTCTCTGACTGTTTGAAACTATCTTCTTCTAATCTCCTGACTAACTTGTTGAGGTTAACTACTTTATTCAGTTCATCCAAGGTGTGTTGCACACGATCTTGTGCATTACTATACTCTAACTCAACCTTTTCTATTTCTTGGCTGAGCTTATCACCATTTTTACGATCTCTGTTTTCTCTAAAAGCATCTGCTAACCTAGTCATTGTGTCCATAACATTTGCCAAAGCCTCATCTAAATCTTCACAAGCATTCTTAATAACTTCTACAGTCACATCTTTTTCTTGTATCAAAAGTAGTGTTCTACGCCTTGCCTTAGTAAATAGTTTCTTTACTTTAGCTTTTTCTTGTCTTAACTCTAATATGCTATCTTCAAGCTGTTCATTACCTTGCTGCTGTTCTAAACCTTTCTCCATCTCTAGTATCTCACTATTAGTCTCCATAGTCATCAGCTTTTAACCTTCAACCATCCTCTGCTACCAAGAAATTGGTGTAAAGACCACGATACTGAGCCCAAATCTATTTCCAGAGAAACTATACACAGTCTATCTGATTAAGAATCTCTTTAATCAACAGCAGTAAAAAATACAGCAGCAACAGCAAAATAACAACAGCACACCAGGAGTACAATAACACCAGGTAAATGTACATGCTACACTATCTATTTATACACAATTCTGAAGAAAGTTCTAGAACTTTCCAGATTCAACCTTTACATCTGCACTTTCGATGTTGACTGTTTCACAACAACTAAGTTTATTTTTTATCTTTATTCCACACATATTATGACCTGTGAAATACAGTAATTCAACAGGATTACAAATACACTTACTTGCTTGTCTTTCTACACTTTATATGTAAGTTGCAATTTGTACTTATAACATAACTACCAAAGAAACTTTTACTTGTGGCCTTGTAGGTGCAAAGGGTGTTCCCATTACACCTTATCAATGAAATGTACTATCAATGCTGCCTACATACAGAAGTGCAGCACTTCATGCATAGTAAATAAGTTTCCTTTAGCACAATGGAAAAACATTTATGCAACTATTGTTTGGAAAATAGAATCCAAATCACATATTAGAAGTTTTGAGATAAATGGTTTAGATTTAAAACTATTATAACTTGCCAAGGCACGCATATGAAATTTACGCCAGAAATGCATCAATTTATTACCTTTCAGGTACTTGTAGAGTTCCTGCCAAATAAGAAAGAAAATGTGATGAATTTAATGAGCAAGCTAGCTCACTACAATAAAATGCATATTTGTGCATATGTGGTCAGCTCTAAATGTGATATGCATAGAATGTACTTGAGTGGGGTATATAATGTGTAGGAGATGATAGTTCACATTTGCTATTTAATGAGGCAAATGTGAACTATCATCTACACATCACATACACCACAGGAGTGCACGCTAACACATTTAGAGCATATCATGTACACACAAATACACTTTTTATGGTAGCAGAGGTAGTATCACGGCACCTCACAAAGGGTGGAAGGTGGGATGTAGAGGAGTGGGAAAAATATAGACCATGATTGAAATCCAGACATGCATGACGTTACAGAGCTGTGCTGGCTCCTTAGTACCCGGAATATATGCAGCAAAATCAACACAGAATATTAAAATAGGCCATCCACCAATTCTTGTCAACCCAAGACAATCAACCTTACCAAGACCAGAAAATTCCATTGAGCTTTTAACACCACCTGCACCATTAAAATCAGCCTCAAGTAGTTTGAGCTCAAAACCATGCACTACTATGGTAGTGTGGCTACCGTGACATTTGATTTTGCCTGATGTGCAAATTGTAACAGTTTTGTAAAATCTTACACTGTTGTAACTATTATGTCCACTTTAAACTGCAGGTGTTTATCTTGCATGATAGTTCAGGACAGGTGCTGTTGTCATGGGGGCCAATAAATCACTTGGCCCATAAATTAATTGCATTCAATTGTTTTTTCCACACTTCTAAGAGTGTTAGTAATTGTATGCAATTACAGTCACAATATTACACCCTATCATGAGGTGAAAGACCTCTGTTTGGGGTGTTCCAATGAACAATTAAGGAAATTTACAAAATAGTAACACCCAATGGGTGTGACTATAAACCTCTTAAGGTGGTTATTATTTTCAAGGGTGTTGCAACAACACCTCCCTTGATTTTTAGAAAATTATAGGTGTTATGGTAGCACCTAAATTTTAACAGTGTGTAGCTCATTATTACAGCCTGCATGCCCAGCTAGTTTCAATTGAGATTGGTGGCTTCGTGTGGCTATCTCGTGCATGCAAGACAGCTACAGAGCTATTTAGCCATTGTTTGATCTAGCTGCCAGAATTTCAATATTCTGCAACTCATACAGAATCTTCAATGCTCGCTCCTCAGAACTGTGGGATCTGACAGATCTGTTAAACTAATTAATTTAACTAAACAGGAGTTCTGGGATGCACTCCACCTGCGTTATGGTTGAAATTTACTGAATACTCCTAGTCACTGTGTTTGTGGTGCCAATTTTCTACTAATCATGCCATGATATGTCGACATGGTGGCTTAACATTCGTACGTCATAATGATTTACGTGACATCACAGCTGAGTTACTGTCTAAGGTTTGTAATGACGTTGCCATCGAGCCACCTCTTCAATCTCTCAGTGGAGAAGTGAATACTTTATTATATATTTTATAATTGTAAGACTCATATGCATGAGCATAGTACAATGATTAGTTACAAATTAAATTAGAATGTAAGTAAATAAGTAAGTAAATTAATTAAGTATAAGTAATTAAGTAAGTAAATTAATTAAGGATAAGTAATTAAGTAATTGAAGAGATCACTAGTGTACAAGTGTAGAGAATTGTTGTAGAGTTGGTGCATTGACAGTGACACTTGGTAAAGCATTCCACTGAGGGACTACTCGTGGAAAAAAACTGTACTTATAGCTATTAACTGTTGAAGATATTGTAACAAATCTTTTGTTGTGACCTCTAGTGATAAGAGAGTTTTTAATCATACATTCTGGGAGTGAAACATCTATTAAACCATTTAAGATTTTATAAAGGACACATAGAGACTGAATATCTTGTCTTTTCTTCAAGCTGTCCCACTGTAAAGTTGATAACATTTCACCAACACTGCTGTATCTGTTAAAATCAGACATCACATATCTAGCAGCTCTCCTTTGAACAGATTCTAATTTGTTAATGTTAATGTTGGTATAGGGGGACCAAAAAAAAGCTGCGTACTCCAAAATTGGTCTGACATATGTACAATAAGCATCAGCTCTAATATTCCTCTGACAGAAATGAGTGTTTCTTCTTATAAATGCTAGGGCAGAGTTAGCTCTTTTACAGATACACTCAATATGCTTGTTGAAAGTAAGTTTACTGTCTAATGTAAGTCCTAAGTATTTAGATACTCCTCAGTCTGCCAACCAACAAGATGATGCCAGAGCTGATATTCACGCTCGTAGATTTGGGGGTGGCGGCAAAGTGCCTTTTTTGATATAAGGGTGTTTCATCCAAATTCACAGAGCTACCGCAATGCTTCTATTCCATCTGTATATATAGACGTCATGAGCAACAGAAGAAGAGGGAATATGGTGACCGTGTCCGTGAGGTGGAGTTGGCATCTTTCACTCCTTTAGTTTTTTCAACAACTGGGGATATGGGAAAGGAAGCAGTCACTTTTTATCGCCGTTTAGCTGATTTACTATCCAAACGCAACACCATGACCTACAGCAGCACTCTTGCGTGGCTTCGTTGCTTGTTATCGTTTGCATATCCAACAATTAAGCGACTTTTAATAAAAAAAATTTTATTGGCAAGATACACGCGTCTACACTGGAAGCAGGTTTTCAAGGCTCTGTTATGGAGCGTCAGATAACTTTTAATCCTTTTCCTGGTTCTAGAAGGAATGGCCAGCATGACATCTACTTTCACGTCAAATGTAACAGCTTAATACGGCCTTCTTCATGGTACAAAGTAGAGGATTTAACATTACACATAGAACCATTGGCAACGAAAATATTTGCTCACCCCAACAATCCAGGCGCGAACTTTTTAACGATTCCAGGTTATACCAGGCTAGATCTATCCTTTCTTGAATACTTCAGCTAGCTATACCGTTCGTGACGAACGTTTTACACGGTACAAATAATTTTATAAAAATCACCATCTCAATCCAATAGTCGCATACCCTGGCTGAGCACTGATTATTAATGACGCGCGCGCTATATTGCGTGGGCGAGTTGCAATGGAGAAGTATTCCGTTCTTGAATGTTTAATTCATCAACTTTTCAATGGTCAATAGTCCTTGTACATCATGCTAATAACTTTTTTGATCACGTGATACATCTTTGTATTTTGTACATGTAATAAAATAAATATTTTGAAAAATGGTCATTATAAAAATTTCAAGTTATTTGTTTGCAGTTCTCCAACGTATAAACCTGTGGAAAAAACAGTCACATTTAAATTGGTGAATTTAAAAAAATCTTTATCACGCACACACTACACACACACACACACACACACACACACACACACACACACACACACACACACACACACACACTTCACTACATATTCACATAAAAATAAAACACTACAAGGTATGATAATGGTTGTTTACATTGGTTAATTTTGTGGTGTGCCACATATAGCAACAAGGGAAATGTGTATCTGTGATCAAGAGTTTAATTTAGTTTGTAATATCATAATTAGATGGTCACACTATCTTTGTCAACTAGAGATGAACTGGCTTTTGGTAAAAAGGGAGGGGTAGCCAATGCCTCGGGACTCTTGTATGCTATGTGAGAAATCCAATTAGAAATACACAAATATATTAGAAACCAAATCCTAAATCCAAAATCATGTAAAAATAATGGAGAAAGTGAGTTTAACAAAGTAGACAATGTTCGATCATGAATAACTAGAACAAGATGTAGATCAACAACTGTACAGATAGTTACTAGTTAGCAATATCTCTAAATGCTTTTAAAAATACATAAAGATTGGGAGTCTCGTACACGCCAGTTGGGTGCTTTGTGTGGGCGTAGGCAACCCCTCTGGTACACCATTTCTGTGTTTTGCGTGGGCGTTGGCTACCCCTCGGGAAAAATAAAATAATGAAAGACTATACAGAAGCTGATCTGTACAGAAGATGAGCCCTACACAGCTACGTGGGCTTCTTTTTACAAAGCATACACTCACCTTATTTGCACATAGCCCAATCATCATCATGGACGCTTCCACCTCCCACCGTGCACTAAAGTAATAGAAACAAACATCATTAAATAATATAAGCATTAATAGTATTATAGCATAACACAGCAGCACAATATTACAGCATGATAAACAAACCAAAGTATTTATACAGAAAACTATGTCATAGACATTTAATCGTCTTTGAGCAAGGCCATTTTAACGAAGGCGCAAATTGGGCGTGGGCGGGAAATTCATTACATTCTTTTCGCCGTTTATAACTATCACTGGCAAACTAATGCATATACAATATCAAAGAACGTATATATTTAAACAGTTGTATGATACTTATACACTGTTTTTTCACTGTCAACCACTTCTTGCACGTGTGTCAACCACTTCTTGCACGTGGGCGGCCCACCGCCCCTCCCCTCCGCACCCTCCCACCCACCCACCCACCCACTCCCTATATGATATACGTGCTATACAGCTGAGCATATAAAAGTTGCTAAAATTAACAGGTTTTTGTAGAATCAATTTTATTTTTAAAATTCTAATTGAACAAACAGTACATTTTCATACTGTAGCTGAATGACATTAAAATACATTGAATTGTCTGATATGTTCTCTTTTCTCTTTTAAGATCTGCAACTATGTGCATCCGGGGAAGCCGTTCCATCTCTTAAAGATCATCTGATGCTTCACCAGAACTGGGCCTTGCTAGTGGCCCCAGAGACTTTTAAATATTCCCATTATTGTTTGTATCAGTTGTGTCCAGCACACATGCCTTTTGTGCTGGGGGTGAAGGCAGGAATAAAAAAAATAAATTTAACTAATAGTTGATGTAGCTAGCTATAATGTGTGTTTTCTTTTTTTGTATGTGTGTGTTTACCTTGCCAGGGTTACAGCTGTTTTAAAGCTCCTTAATATAATATACTGCTGTGTCTAGGCCCCTTATTTATTTCCTGTACATTTGTCTTGAACCATAAAGCCGGCGACGGCGCCGCCCAGCTCTTCAATTGCATTAGTACGGCGACTAGGAATATTACTCTGGACAGCTGTTCTATTTAGAGCGAGTTTAGAGAGATAGCTAGACTAAACAGGACTAGCTAACTACTGTGACGCACGTGCGAAGGTGTTTGTAGACTTAGATTCAGCCTACAGGTGTAGCAGCGTTGAAACCGGGTCACTACTGCTGACCCGGATGACCCACTGACCCGGATTAATTAAAGCCGAGGCGTGCGATAAGAGCTATGTTTTGGCTAGTCTTGAGCGAGCGAACGAGACTACGTTTTGAGCGTTCGATTAGTGTTGAGTAAATATTGCAACTTCAACCTAGCTGTAGGTTGAAGACCAAAAAAAAAAAAAAAGGTCATCACCTGCTAAAAATAGCTACACCTCAGGCTGAGCGTATGTTGGTAGCGCGATAAGTGGGCGTGGCTCACGAAAGAGCTACGCGATAGCGTTTATGAGTTTCCACGTCGTCAAACGAACAATTTCGTGTCTCACGTGATCCAATCCGGGTCAGACCTGGATAATTTGTAAACCGGGTCTGACCCGGAGAAAATGTGACCCGGAGAAAATCACTACCAGAGAAGTATGCCATGAAACGTCTATGTTTTTTCCATGAAATGTTAAATCGCCCCTATGAAATGTACCATGAAAGTCAATTCATGGTATAGTATGGGTTGTTTCATGGGCCATGAAATGCATCTCCAGATCAGATTTTTACGGTAAATTCATGGCATTGCAGAGATTTCATGGGTGCAGTACCCATGAAACGTTAAAATTCATGGGATAAACCATAGGTATTTTCATTGGTATTTCATGGTTATTTTCATGGCAATTTCATGCACTGTATCTGGTAGTGAATGTGACCCGGTTTCAACGCTGAGGTGTAGCTAACAGACGGCTGGAGAAGGCAGACTACGCTACCGCCAGTGATTGCTTACGGAAAAACTACAGTAGTTAGCTAACTACAAGTGAGTTGTCAAGTTTTATTACTGATAGGACTACGTATACTGGAATGTTATGAAGAACGAAGTGTATCGATTTAGCCGGTCACCGGTCACGGTGCAAATTTAGTCGGTCGTTTGTTACAAACATTAGGAAGTGTCACCTATATAACTCGAGTATCAAACTAGCATGCGTTCCTCAGTCAAGTTGGCTCAGGAGAAGGGTGCATCCAATTGGCTCAGAGTCTCTTGTCTTCCATTGAAGTCGCATAACTTTGTGCTTCATAAAACTGCTTTTCGTGATGCAATTGCACTTTGCTATCATTGGCTACCATCTGCCTACCCTACTTCCTGTGCCTGTGATCACTCTTTTACCATGGAACATGCTCTATCTTGTCCAAAGGGCGGGCTTCCTTCTCTGAGACATAATGAAGTGTGTAATCTAACTGCCAATTTACTGATACAATTTACTTTCCGAGGTCTGTAACAATGTTTCATCGAACCCCCCTTCAGCCTTTATCTGGTGAGACCCTTAAATAAAAAGCAGCGAACCATGATGATAACACAAGGCTTGACATTGCAGCTAATGGTTTTTGGGGAGGACGATTTGAGAGGTCATACTTTGATGTCAGAATTTTTAACCCTAGTGCACCCTCAAATCAACCCCTAAACTCTGCATACTGACATCACGATAAGGAAAAGAGACGTGAATACCAACAACGGGTTCATGAAGTAAAGAATGCCTCATTTACTCCTTTAATTTTCACCACTACTGGTGGAATGGGTGATGCTACTACTCAGTTTTATAAGACATTGGCCAACCTTTTGAGTGCTAAGTAGCTGCGGTGAGTGATAAGTACCTACGGTGCTTATCACTCATGCACATTATTAGCTCCATACACCCTGTAGTTTATGATTTATGACCACAAATATTTTGAATATTTCATGAAAAATTGGTCTATCTCTAGCTACAAAATCGATTGTAACTTCACACTGTGTGAATACTTTTAAACACAACTTTCACTGATGGAAGACTATTGATTTACCTTTCCAGTGATCCCTAAATTATGGGATATCTACTTAATTATGGTTCAAAAATACTTTATTGAAAACTTTTGTCCTTTATATTTCAAAAAAAGGTGTTTGAAATTCTTCAATTTTGTAGGACCACAATGGGCTCAAGAGATATAATAAATTATGTTGTGGTGTGCAGTGGAATTTGTAGTCTATTATTGCTGTATGGGAGTGTGCACCTCCAATAACCACTCACAACAAGGCCATGCCAAGTTTGCCTTACAGAGTGAAGGTGTCTAGGTACAGTGCAACCTGTATTAGTGACCACCTGTATTGAAAGACCACCCATGTGCTGCAATTGATTTATATTTCTTTAATTGGATATCAATGTATATCACCAAAGCATCATCCCTTTCTAGCAAATCCAAAAACGGTCCTTATTGGAAGGTGGACTTTAAATAAGATCACCATATATCCATAAACATGTAAATGTGGTACCATCTCTTCAGAAATACCTTATTTATTAAGTCTAATCCTGCCATATTGTACTTACATATGTAGCCCCACACTGCATAATTCAAGTTACGTACATGGTTGCATAAGTACAATAGACCTCCTCAAAAAGGATACCCGGTCTGTTGATAGCCATTCATGATCTCACTTTATAAAAGTATGTACATTTGTACCGAAGAAGTCTGTGGTTTCTAAAAAATGAACACTTTATCAATGGTCCAGGGAATATTGTATGCAGTACAGTAGATGCATTACTTGTACCAAGAATTTTTTATTATTATTAACACTTGCTCATGTGTGATTTATAGTACTGCAATTACTAAATTAATGGTTTTTCAAAGTATTTTGCATTTATGCTTTGAAGATCAGTATAGGAAAATGAGTACACATGAAAATGTTGTCAACATGTTTATCTATTGCGTGAGTATGTGTGTGAATTTTTGTCTTGATCTTCAAAGTGGTCACAAATATAAAGTAATTATAAATTAATTTCACATATTGAAGTGCAAGTAATGTATGTATGTATATGGGTAAAACCCCTTCATTCCTAGGACCATAATAAAGTGCTCATATTACAAAGATCACAGAAGCATCTTGGTTCAAAGGTATGTACACCACTAGAGTGGGAATATAAACAGACATCCTGGTTATCAAGGTGTGCAGGTATCCCTTTTGAGGAGTTCTTTTATACATAAGTATGCAGTCACATACACAACTTAAATAGGGCTAAGTCCACTACAGTGGGATTCAACTTGATAAAGCTGAAGAGATGGTACAACATTCACATGATATGTTTATGGACACGTGGTGGTCAGATTTGTAATTTAAAGTCAATCTGTCTAATAAGGACAATTTTTGGATTTGCTAGAAAGGGTTGATGCTTTGGTGCTATACATTAATGTCCAGTATAAATTAACTGCAGCACATAGATGATCTTTCAATACGGGTGGTCACTAATACAGGTTGCACTGTATCTAGATACCTCACTCTGTAAGACAAATTTGGCATGGCCTTGTTGTGAGTGGTTATTGGAGGTGTACACTCCCTTACAGTAATAATAGACTACAAATTCCACTGCACACCACGACATAATTCATTATATCTCTTGAGCCCATTGTGGTCCCACGACAAAACTTTTATCAAACATAGACCATGATCCAATCATTATTCACAAAAATTTTGAAGAATTTCAAACAGCTTTTCTTGAAATATAAAGGATTAAAGTTTTCAATAAAGTATTTTTGAACCATAATTAAGTAGATATCCCATAATTTAAGGATCACTGGAAAGGTTGATCAATAGTCTTCCATCAGTGAAAGTTGTGTTTAAAAGTATTTACACAGTGTGAAGTTACAGTCGATTTTGTAACTAGAGATAGACCATTTTTTCATGAAATATTCAAAATATTTGTGGTCATAAATCAGAAACTATGGGGTGTATGGAGCTAAAAATGTGCATGAGTGATAAGCACCATAGGTACTACAAACACACCAAGTTTCATCAAAATCCGAGAGGTGACCCTAAATTCCTTGCATGGAATGACCCATTTGTAACATTTAAATAGTACAAAAACAAGAGGAATAGCCAGCAACCACTGGTGCATGGTACAGTGGTAGAGCATGGGTACTCCAAACCTGGATGCATGAGTTCGAGCCTCGGTCGCATCACACTTTTTTCTTCATTTCTTATACCTTTTTGTGTCACAATTTTTTCTAAGTTTTTTGAAAAAAAGCAATGACCGGCTAAATATCAACAGCCTATGAAGAATGTCCACGATTAATGAATAGCTTTGTGTTATAGTTATGTTTTGTACTGTTCCTATTCTGTGTCTTGTTATGTATGTATGTTGAGGGATGCACCCTTGTACAGGCTATGCCTTTTGGTGCCACCCTGTCATTTTGACAAATTAGATAAATTAATAAATAGCTAGCTATAGCGGTCAGTAAAAACCATGCTTAGTGGAGTGGGTAAGCTATATTATTTTGTCTCATCAAATCATTGTCAAAGGGAGCGAGCACTAAAGGGAGCAAACCAAACCAACAAACCAACTAAAACAACAAACAGCAAACCATATTGAAATGCTACATATATATGTAGCTAACTATTCCACAGCTGTGCTGTAAGGTAAATGGCCAAGTTACATGTGATTTAAGTTTTGGTTGTGTATATCACCTTGACCACATTTTCAAATATCAAACACCTTAGAGTAGGTAAATAACTTAGTTGATTGCTTTTGATATCATCACCAAAAGTTTTGATTCTTGAGATATACTTGGTAATTGACACATTTAGTTACTAAAGCACCTATCAATAAAGGATTTCACATGCAGCCACTTCAAAGTCTATATATATATATATATGTTTTTTTATACTGCTACCTTCACAGTTTTAGTTTTTGCAGTTTGGATGAACTTTGATTGCTACAAATTACTCATAATTATCATTAATTAATTTTATGTCGTTTATGCACAACCACACACATAGCTCCTATATTATGTCACAACCAAAGCATTTTTGCTGTTGCTACCTAGTGACCCAGCATTAGTGTCTATGTGTCACTCATATATTATAGGGGTAGGTAAATCTTATTGGGATAGGACTAATAATGCGCATGAAGACTGTGCCATGTCTCACAGTTACACAAAGCCAGCCTTAACCTTAGGCAGGGTAGGCAGCCTGCCTAGGGCCTCAGGCCTGAGGGGGCCTCCGAGCTCCAAAAAAGGGGCCTTAGGCTTTAGATTGCATGTACATCTATAAATTTATATGTTAAAATGCTATTCATACAGCCACACTTCGAATTCCTTCTATGCAACCATATAGCTACCAGAGACCAGTTCTAGGTATTCCCAGACTATGAATATCCACGTCACTTATAAGAACATGCACTTACATCATCACAATAACAAAGCCATACTAAAACCATACTATAGCTAGTATAGCTCCGTGCAGTCCATGCTATGTGGGTGTGTATATAGTAAGCATATGTGACTGAATTTGACAAAACCCGGCTTCGACGCACAAAGCTTCGTTAGGAGATATGGCGATTTTAAGTAATCAACTTCCCAGTGCCTACAGCTGTGCAAACACAATTTGCACCAAGTATGCATCTATTTACTAGCTATCACTGAGTGGGTGTATACATTTCTGATACTCAAAATTAGCCCTGTTTTGGGCAGCTTTTCTCGAGTGGGTAATAATATCACAGGTGGTAGTAATAGAGTGGGAGGGTGGGGGGCGGTAGGTGGGCTCAATATAGGGGTATAAAATGAAGCAAGAAGACGATTGGAATCCAGAGGCCAAGTTTGGGCTCTCCATGGCCCTCCATGGCCCTCAAATCACTCCAAATTGACTGAGAGCACTATTGGCAAGCTTTCTGTGAAGTCCCAGCTCACTACACACCATTATCACAAAGCCATGGCCATTCAATGGCACCAATCTCCCACTCGTGGCTTTGATAGGGTCGGAAGAAAGCTGCCACAGAAACCAGACTTGCTAGTCCTGAAGGAAGTACAGTGTGGAATATGATAGTGTATTAGGCCAGCAATCCATTTCTGGTAAAACGTAAGTTTGATTTTGTGTGTGTGGAAGCCTTGTTATGTGAAATCCGGTCACATATGGTATGCATTATAAAAATAATGATGGTAAAATTTCACTAAAATATGTATTGAGTCCTATTCCTCTACTTGCAGGGTCTATTCATTTCATGTGAAATACTTTCAGTGTTACTCTTGTACAACATTCACATGAGCTTTACCATATGTTATTCAAATATCCCTGAGCATTTTAAAGGAAAGATTATTCTGCTCTGTATCTCTGCTCTGTATCTCTACAGGATTGTATATTTTGGCACTCAGAATAGTATATGGAGCAGTGGTAATGTAGTTAACAATCACTGGAATCCAGTTGAAACTATAAATTATGAGTTGGTACAGTTTACAGGCCACTATAGCTACCTTGTACAGTAGTACTATTTATTATTAGGGATCACAGAGGTTTGTACTTTTGTACTTTCTCACAAAAACAAACCTCACAATACCTTCATGGTGCCTTGGCATTGGTGCAAAAGTGCCTTCAGTTACAGCCCATAAACTCTTCTAATGGGTTGTTGTGAATTTTATATTTTTTCATTCATTGGAATTTTCTACTGGTTGACTGATTCACTGATTTACTGGCTGACTGATAATGCCTTCAGACAAGCATAACTCAATAGTAACTAAGGTTACAGGCTTGATTTTTTCACTGTTCAATGTTGCTTCAGCCCACAGGTTCCTTTTGGCATGCCACAGTATGTACAATTTGTGTATCATAGACTTACGTTTGCCTTTATTGTGTCCTTGCTGTCAACTCTATCATGGCTGGTATAGTGCATGATGGTTTCCCTATGTTGTAACAGGAGTTTTCTGTGGTGACTGAATTCATTTCAGAGGTTCTTCTTGTAGTGTTCTTGGTTTGTAATGCTGTGTAATGGGCTGAGAATAGCTAAGAATGAAACAAAATAGCCAATTCACTATTTTAATAATATTATTGATAAATGGGACATGTGATCAGATGAAAATGCTAAGTCTAGTGCCATTCTTTCTTTTGATGTGGTATGCACAGGTTTATACCAGTCATAATGATGTTACAAAAAAAAACAAGTAAATAAACAAGGAATTTTAAGGGATTGTAGAAATAAAATTAATAATGAAACATGCCTACTCCTGAAGATATAGTAGTGGACTTTTATCCCTAATTCAGTTATGGTTTTTTTTATTTCTATGATCCCTAGTCATACTTAAAATTCCTTGTACTTATCTGTTTACTTTTTGTAACACCGTTATGATTGGTGAACCACACATACCATATCAAAAGAAAGAATGGTGCCACACTTAATGTTATCATGTGAATGCGCACCCCATCCATCAATTATCAGTTGAAAAAATGAAGTGAAGATTATGCTTCATTTTCAGCTATGTTCAGCCCATTTCACAGCATTACAAAAAAAAAAAAAAAAACAGTTTGAGAAGCACCTCCACAATCAATCTGGCTACTACGAAAAATACAGAATCCTATAGTCTTAGCCATTATTGAATTATCCTTGTCTGAAGGAATTAGTAAGTCAGTCAGTCGGTTAGTCAGTCAGTCAGTCAGTCAGTCAACCAGCCAGCCAGTCAGTAGAAAATTCCAAAATATCATAACGACCTATTGGAAGTGTTTTTGGTTG
The DNA here is from genome assembly GCF_963678975.1 of Dysidea avara. Lineage (NCBI taxonomy): Eukaryota > Metazoa > Porifera > Demospongiae > Dictyoceratida > Dysideidae > Dysidea > Dysidea avara. The sequence continues at coordinate 29,547,333 of NC_089275.1, forward strand.
AACCTAAAGAGCTTTATTCTTGACCAATACTGCCAAGGTGCCATGAAGGTATTGTGAGGCTGGTTTCTGGCCAATATTTTTTTGTGAGAAAGTGCAAACCTCCATGATCCCTAATATGCAGTTACTGTCATACTACATGATATAGCTACGTACACTATATATCATACCATATAGTACATGGTGAGTATGTTTATTAACTGCAGCATGTAACATGTTGGTGTTCAAATGTGACTGGATCTGAATAAACTGGTCTTATTGTCTATGACAGCAGAGTTGGCTTTTACCAAGAACACAAAGTAAACTACCAAATTTCATAATCAAAATTTTGCCAGACTTGAGTGGTCTGCTTATGCTGGCTGCTTTTCCCAAACACGATGTCAAGTCATATGAGTGGTCTAGGACCAGCTCTGGCCAGCCTGGGGATGGATGTATGTGGCTGTACAGTTCAGTGGTGCTGAATAAAATAAAGACTTGTGCTGATATTTTAGCCAGTTTTGATAACATAATTTGGCCTAATCATCTCTATGCATTCCTCTTTCATTTTGTAATAACCTTTTGCCCTCCCCTCCACCTCCTGTCCACCATCCCCTATTGGAGCTTTCCTGATACAGTTCAGTGTCGAGTAAAGATGATAGGAAATTGAGCTGTTGGTTACTTGTCCTGTGGATGCTCTAAAAGGTAAGGAATTGGTGTAAATGTGTGAAAATTTGGTACACGCATTGGTGAGCTACAATGCACTAAATACTAAAACTGGCATTTCTCAATAGGTGATCAGACTGGTTTTCCCTGATTAGGTCACATATTGATAAACCACTCATGTTAGAGGTTTAATTTTGCATACAGCACTAGAGAGTGCAAGCTCTCTGTAATTAGTAGGTATTGGAACTTGCATGTATTTTTGTGAATGTGCGAATGTCATATAAGATGAAGTATATTTTAGACACAATGTTGGCACTTGTGTTGGTAGCAGTTGAAGATCACTTATAAAGGAAAATAAGAAATATTGTATTATGCCATATGTGACTATATAACGTGCTGAGGAAAAACCTGTCTTTTTTCAAAATATGTATTATATGCTAAATGTATTCAGTAAAAATACGCATGCCGCATAAAATTTTGCACACATTTTAATTGCTTCTGTGTACACTGTGATATAAAGCTCAATTTAGCAAAACCTGTAGACCATTAGATTTTCCCATTCATGGAGAGAAAAATGTGTTCCTACAGAAAGTGACATGTGAATTGTGGATGCTTATTTGATGCTGAAGTTTATATGTGACCTGCTGAGCAAAAACTGACCATTTTTACACTTTCCTCGAATTCAATTTTATTGCATCGCTGTAATTTATAGTAACAAAAGAGTGGACAGCCAAAGTTTCAGCCTTTTGTGATGAATGGTCTTGGAGTTTTAGTGCTTGACACTGGGACAGTGATAAACTTGATTGTACAGCAACAATGAACTGACGAATCAATCAAGGTATAGTGCTTTCCCTGTACTCTTCCATGTTGACAAAGAAGAAGGCCATTCCAACCAAGAAACAATAATGGTGAACATTGTTTTTATCCACATCGTAAATAAATGCCTACACAGCTCATGTATCTTTTGCTGTGCAAACACAAAACAATGATTGATTTTGAACTTAATTTCAGTGCGTACGAATGCGACTAAAGTGTGTGTAAATATTTCATGTAGCATGCCTATTTTTACCCAGTGGATTTCAATACGGTTTTATGACAAAATGGAATTTAGCAAAAACAACCAGTTTTTGCTCAGCGGTCAATATTGTTATCATTTTTTTAGTTGGAATGGTCTTCTCTCTGTGCACACGGAAGAATGTAGATAAAGCACTGGATTTGCCATTCACGTTGAACAGATTGAGCTAAGTCCCATCTTCATGGCTTGCGAATTATGATCTGATAAAGAACCCAAAATTTATTTACCACATTCTTTGTGTACAAATTTTAAGTTTATTGCTGTTACAACTGTTTGGCACTATAACTCCAAGACTACTCATCATAAAAGGCAGAAACTTTGGCTGTCCACTCCTTTGTTACTATAGGCAATAAAGAAGCAATAAAATGGAACCAATTGCAAGGAATACATGAAATGACAGGTTTTTGCTCAGCCAGTCACATATGCTAACAAAGCCAAAAGCTATGTCAGTGCTCACATCTGACAAAATTTCAAGTCAATAGCTTTTTCATTGGGGTTATGAATTATCAAAGTTGGCATATTGGATGTATGTGGAAGACCCCTTTTCGCAAATCCGGTCACTATTAATTTTTTTTGCTTTCAACTTTGAAGCTCAATTGTAAACACCAAAATTGAGTCACAGTATTGGCAACATGACTTTGTTAATTATGTAACCACCACCCTAAAAGGTTTCCAAAATGGGACTAAACTATACTGCTCATTGCATTTATTTTATATAATCGATCAATGCAACCCACAATAACCCACTCTGAAATCCACTGTACTCATGTACACATAAATTGCTACTTACATTAAATCATCATTACCCACTGGGCTTGTGCAAATTATGCCGACATAATATTTCAAGCATAGCAGGCTAGCAAAAGAAATGCATCAAGCATTATGCCAGCAAATAATATTATGACAATTTTCAAAAATTTTAATTAAATGCTAAATGCACACATCAAAAATACAGTAAAATGTCACATTAATACTGCATTTTTCATATCAAGAAATGCGCAATGTTATTATTTTATTGTTTCTTGGCTGATTATTTAAACTTCACAGAAATAAGATTGAAATACTCTAATAGAGCAGTCACTTTACAGCAGTCAGGACTGGCTGATATACTTTAATAAAACAGCCAACTCTAGAGCATAATCTTGAAAATCATATTTTTGAACATAATAGGCTGGATTTTTGGGCACTGCTCAAAAGCAAAAAAGGCTATATTCAAAGCATAATTAGTTCAAGTTTATTACCCACAGGTTGGACCCACAGTCGTGGATGTTCCATAGAGGATGAGACTCACTTAAAATTTCACTTTAGTGCTATAACTATTACCTGTGTACTATTTTTATGTGCATGGTCACATATTATATTAATAATTATATTAGTGGATTGGCTACTCAAAATCCACACTATGAAATTAAATGTTGGTGACAATTAATAGTAAATCTGCTGCATGTTAAGCCTGGTGTGCTGACATGTTTTCTTGGAAATAATGGTAGCTTTTTAAACCAGGCATGCACCCACAGCCTGCTGAAGGCCAGCTGTGGGTGCACACCTGGTTTATTAATTGAAATTGTAAATGTGTGTGTACCTATCTATCTACCTATCTGTGTTGTCTGTATGTACCCATATGAGCAAAACCATTAAATGGTAAGAGCAAAATAAAGCCTGTATTATACTTCTGCACAGGTAAACTTTGTTCTGAGGTGTATCTTCTCAGAGGTCTGAAATACGGGTGAGGAACTCTGTACAGACCTTCAATTACCATACTTGTCCATACGTGTTGCTGCCAAGGCTGGTGAGTTACAGTGCTTTACAATCTGTAAATCAGCAATGTGCCTATATGGGTGATCTTCCAAAATTCTGTCACATGAACTGTGCATATCATAATTATTTCAAATGCTAGTATTATATGGATGTTATCTTGAATTCTTGACATTATCAATAATTGCCCATTTTATTAGCATTTATACAGAAACATCGTAACAGTGAGTGAGTGAGTGAGTGAGTGAGTGAGTGAGTGAGTGAGTGAGTGAGTGAGTGAGTGAGTGAGTGAGTGAGTGAGTGAGTGAGTGAGTGAGGGAGGGGAGGGGAGGGGATGGAGGGAGGGAGGGAAGGAAGGAAGGAGTGGGTCAGTTAGTCTGTCACTCAGTAGAAAAATCAGTAGTTTAGCAGAGTTTAAAAATTCTGTGGCACACTTGATAGCATTGTTTTAGGCATATATATGCATATAAACTGGATTTCAGCAAACTAATATTAGTATTTAGTTTGTAAGGTTGGTTTTTTTTGTTCAGTAGTTTGTCTTGGCAAGACATTGCATACCTGTATGGTCCCTACTAGCTATATGTGACTGGGCCTGCGAAAACAGGGCATCTGGGCACATGATTTTTGCCTACTTTTTCAAACTTCCTCGACTCATAACTTTTTATACCATTATGTTGTGGCAATGAAATATTTAGCCCTTAGTATGCTTTTAATTGGCTTTATGAGGCAAGTTACAGAATGCAAATATTTTGTTCCAATACTGAGATATGACCTGTAGTATGACGGGGTGTAGTTTGTGCCCACATGCCCTGTTGTTGCAGGCCCGGTCACTTATACTGTACTGTAGTACTACTGAAATATGCAGTACATGGTAGGCAGCTCATACCTAATCTGTTTATTGTAAAAGATCATTATTTTGATCATTTAATGGTGACTGAGATGTTCTGATGAGTCAGAATAGTGGTCCCTTGGAAATGAATGGTAAATACTTATTTTCAATTGTAAGCTATGCTGGGTAGCGCATTGACTTTTTATAATGAACTTTCCTTTGTTGGTCATGCTTTGGCTTGAGTAATCTTTGTTTAGAATGGGAGGATTAGGGAATGGTTTATCTGTAGGAAGATACCAACATTTGGAAAACATCAAAATCTGTATAGTGTTAGCATAAATTATTGGACCAGAAGGTACCATGAACTGAAGTAAAATCCTGATTAATTCCCTCCAACCTGGTTCATTCTTTACACAAATTCATAGATGAAGTAGCTATTATCAAAACAGTGGTCTGAGTTAAACATAGTAGTAGCACTGTGTCCATGTGAACATTTGATAGTAAGTACACGTACAAGAGTATGTCTCATTTGCATCACTTCTTGTATTCAAAGATGATGCAACAATAGTAAAATAAGCAGATTATTTATGTACAGTTATGTCTAATGCATGCAACTTAAAAATGTTTAATATCTCTACGTAGATGGTGATAGAGATGAGAGTGGCTGGGTTTTTATGGTTACTGCTAGCATTTCTTGTTGACATAAGTGTTCAACAATGTACCATTGATGAGTTTCAGGCCAACGTTACTGATATAGTCATCTCCACAAAAGCTACTGATGCTGACCAATCTTTTATCATCAACAGTACATATTACAACTGTTTGTCCAGAGCTGATACTAGTGATCATTACAGTTCCATGTCAGTATCAATATTGTACATCAGATCAGATGGTCCTAATGACATACATAAAGTTCGATACAACCTACAGTGTAATAATAGTGTTTGGGAAATTATTGGGGATCAATCAAATGCTCTGAGAAGTAACAACACAAAATATTGTGAAGACTGTACTGATCAAACTGTGAATGAGTATCATTGTACAGGTTATGTTGGTAAGTGAAGTGTTGCATGTATATATATATAATCTAATCAAAAACAGCCTAGCTGTAAAAAAAGGTGCGGCCCCCAGAAAGGCCATGGTGAAAAAAGATGTGAAATCCAAGGTGGCAGCAAAGAAATGGCTGTGATGGTAGGTTAATGGTTAAATTTTAATAACGACATTTCAGGTGAATTTTGTGCCAAGACCAAGCGGCACAAAATTCACCTGAATTGTCGTTATTAAAATTTAACCATTAACCTACCATCACAGCCATTTCTTGACCACCACCTTGGATTTCACACCTTTGTTCACCATGGACTTTCTGGGGGCTGCACCTTTTTTTTACAGCTTGGCTGTTTTTGATTAGGTATCACTTCTTTTTGTGTTTGTGCAAAGCCAGCCTATGCCTGGCTTTGGAGCTTTTTTAACCCATGTGTTTTTTTTCTTTACCACAGGAAGAAGAAAGAACTTAAAGAAGATTTTTAATACTTCAATTATTTTTGATTTTATTAGTAATTATACAAATTATATGCATATATTTATTACATGCCCATTATTCCCCACTGGATATATATATATATATATTTTTTTGCAGCTGATCTCTCTACTGGGTGACTTGAAATGTAGCTGAACTATATACAGGATGGTTTCTTTTTGTAGCTGAACTCTCTACAAGGTGACCTCTTCTAGCTTGTCTCTCTACAGGGTGATTTGTTTCTAGCTGAACTCTCTACAGGTGACTTGTTTACAGCTAAACTCTCTACACGGTGGTTTCTTTGTACCTGAACTCTCTACATGATGGTTTCTTTGTAGCTGAACTCTCTATAAGGTGACTTTGTCTAGCTGAACTCTCTACAGGGTGATTTGTTTGCAGTTGAACGCTCTACATGATGGTTTCTTTGTAGCTGAACTCTTTACAAGGTGACTTCTTCCAGCTGATCTCTCTACTGGGTAATTTGTTTCTAGCTGAACGCTCTACAGGTGATTTGTTTGTAGCTAAACTCTCTACATGGTGGTTTCTTTGTAGCTGAACTCTCTACATGATGGTTTCTTTGTAGCTGAACTCTCTACAAGGTAACTTCTTCTCTACAGGGTGATGTGTTGTAGTTGAATTCTCTACAGGGTGGTTTGTTTGAGGCTTAACTCTCTAAATGGTGGTTTCTTTGTAGCTGAACTCTCTACAGAGTGATTTGTTTGCAGCTGAACTCTCTACATGATGGTTTCTTTGTAACTGATCATGAACACTCTACAAGGTGACTTCTTCTAGCTGATCTTTCTACAGGGTGAATTGTTTGTAGCTGAACTATCTACAAGGTAACTACTTCTAGCTGATCTCTATACAGGGTGATTTGTTTGTAGCTGAACTCTCTACATGGCGGTTTCTTCGTAGCTGAACTCTCTACAGAGTGATATGTTTGCAGCTGAACTCTCTACATGATGGTTTCTTTGTAACTGATCATGAACACTCTACAAGGTGACTTCTTCTAGCTGATCTTTCTACAGGGTGAATTGTTTGTAACTGAACTATCTACAAGGTAACTACTTCTAGCTGATCTCTGTACAGGGTGATTTGTTTGTAGCTGAACTCTCTACATGGCGGTTTCTTCGTAGCTGAACTCTCTACAGAGTGATTTGTTTGCAGCTGAACTCTCTACATGATGGTTTCTTTGTAACTGATCATGAACACTCTACACGGTGACTTCTTCTAGCTGATCTTTCTACAGGGTGAATTGTTTGTAACTGAACTATCTACAAGGTAACTACTTCTAGCTGATCTCTGTACAGGGTGATTTGTTTGTAGCTGAACTCTCTACAAGGTGACTTCTTCTAGCTGATCCCTCTACAGGGGGATTTGTTTGTAGCTGAACTCTCTACAGGTGATTTATTTGCAGCTGAACTCTTTATGTGGTGGTTTCTTTGTAGCTGAACTCTCTACAAGGTGACCTCTTCTAGCTGATCTCTCTACAGGGTGATTTGTTTGTAGCTGAACTCTCTACAGGTGATTTCTTGCAGCTAAATACTCTACATGGTGGTTTCTTTGTAGCTGAACTCTCTACATGATGGTTTCTTTGTAGCTGAACTCTTTACAAGGTGACTTCTTCTAGCTGAACTCTCTACGGGGTAATTTCTTTGTAGCTGAACTCTCTATTTGGTGGTTTCTTTGTAGCGGAACTCTCTACAAGGTAACTTCTTCTAGCTGATCTTTCTACTGGGTGATTTGTTTGTAACTGAATTTCTACAGGGTGATTTGTTTGCAGCTGGACTCTCTACATGGTGGTTTCTTTGTTGCTGAACTCTCTACAAGGTGAATTCTTCTACCTGATCTCTCTACAGGGTAATTTGTTTGTAACTGAACTCTGTACAAGGTGCGTTTTTGTAGGTGATCTCACTGAAGGTTGATTTGTTTGTAGCTGAACTCACTAAAGGGTGATTTTCTTGTAGCTGAACCAGCATTGAAACCGGGTCACTACTGCTGACCCGGATGACCCACTCACCCGGATTTGACCCGGTTTAATTAAAGCCGAGGCGTGCGATAAGAGCTAATTTTTGGCTAGTCTCGAGCGAGCGAGACTACGTTTTGAGCGTTTGATTCGTGTTGAGTAAACAAGGGCGGATCCAGACTTTTATAATTGCAACTTTAGCCTAGTTGTAGGTTGAAGACCAAAAAAAAAAAAAAGGTCATCACCTACTACAATAGCTACCCCTCACCATAGATACCCTCAGTTTCGTGCTACATACTGCACTTACTAATAAATGGACGTGGTTGAACATATGTTTATAATGCGATAAGTGGGCGTGGCTCACGAAAGAGCTACGCGATAGCATTTATGAGTTTCTACGTCGTCAAACGAACAATTTCGTTTCTCACGTGATCCAATCTGGGTCAGACCGGGATAATTTGTGAGAAAATGTGACCCGGTTGACCCGGATGACCCTACCCGGTTTCAACGCTGAGCTGAACTCCTTGCATTGTGTCTAGTTTCTAGCTGATCTCTCTACAGGGTGATTTGTTTGTAGCTGATCTCTCTACAAGTTGATTTGTGTGTAGTTGATCTTTCTGCAGGTTGATTTTTTAGCCGATCTCACTACAGGGTAATTTGTTTGTAGCTGAACTCTCTATAAGGTGATTTGTTTGTAGCTGATCTCTCTGCAGGTTGATTTGTTTTAGTTGAACTCTCTACAGGGTGATTTGCTTGTAGCTGAACTCCTTACATTGTGTCTAGTTTCTAGCTGATGTCTCTACAGGGTGATTTGCTTGTAGCTGAACTCTCTACAGGCTGATTTGTTTCTAGCTTATCTCTATACAGGTTGATTTGTGTGTAACTGATCTCTCTACAAGCTGATTTGTTTGTAGCTGATCTCTCTGCAGGTTGAATTGTTTCTAGCTGATCTCTCTACAAGTTGATTTGTTTGTAGCTGAACACTCTGCAAAGTGTTTTGTTTGTAGCTGATCTCTCTACAATGTAATTTTTTGTAGCTGACCTCTCTTCAGGGTGATTTGTTTCTAGCTGATCGCTTTACAGGTTGATTTGTTTGTAGCTGAATTCTCTACAGGGTGATTTGCTTGTAGCTGAACTCCTTACATTGTGTCTAGTTTCTAGCTGATCTCTCTACAGAGTAATTTGTTTGTAGCTGATCTCTCTACAAGTTGATTTGTGTGTAGCTGATCTTTCTGCAGGTTGATTTGTTTGTAGCCGATCTCTCTACAGGGTAATTTGTTTGTAGCTGAACTCTCTATAAGGTGATTTGTTTGTAGCTGATCTCTCTGCAGGTTGATTTGTTATAGCTGAACTCTTTTTTTTACAGCTTGGCTGTTTTTTGATTAGATATCGCTTCTTTTTTTATATTCATACCTAAAGCCAGCCTATGGCCAGCTTTAGGTATTTATTTAAAACTTGTCTTTATCTTCACCATAGAAAGAAGATTATTATGAAGATTTAAATGATTTGTTTAGCTACATGTACATTTAGGCAATGGTGTTGATTGATCATAAAGATAAGTCACACAGATAAGTCACAAGATAAGTGTCCAAGAAATGGCTGTGATGGTAGATTAATGGCAAAAATTTTAATAACAAAAATTCAGGTGAATTTGTGTTGCCTCCTCCAAGTTTCACTAGGATTCGACACCAAATTCACCTGAATTGTCGTTATTAAAATTTTTGCCATTAACCTACCATCACAGCCATTTCTTGGTTGCCACCTTTGATTTCACATCTTTTTTTACCCTGGATTTTTTGGAGGCCGCACCCTTTTTTTACAGCTTGGCTGTTTTTGATTAGATATTTGTAATTTCATACCTAAAGCCAGCCTATGGTTAGCTTTAGGTATTTCTTTTAAGCTATCATTTTCTTATCACAAATCTAGAGAGAAGATTATTATGAAGAAGAAGACTTTAATGATTTGTTTAGCTACATGTACTTTTGGCAATAATTTTTAATTGTGTTGATTGATCATAAAAATAAGTTGCAAAGGTTAAACTGTTTGCGGCTGAATACTCTACAGGGAAATGTGTATGTAGTCCTACAGGGAGCCTCATAATGTAACTGTGCAACTACATGGTGAATGGTTTGTAGTTGAACTCATCACATGGTGGCTTATTTCTAGCTGAAACACTCTATGAAATGTAGCTGAATTCTCTCCTGTTTCCAGCTGATCTCTCTACAGGGTGACTTGTTTCTAGATGATCTCTCTACAGGGTAATTTGTTTCTAGCTGATCTCTACAGGATGAATTGTTTCTTGCTGATCTTTCTACAGGGTGACTTGTTTCCAGCTGAACTCTCTACAGGGTGACTTGTTTCTAGCTGATCTCTCTACAGGTTGGCTTGTTTCTAGCTACACTGTCTACAGGGCAGGGGCGTAGGAAGCATGGGTGCCATGGGTACTTGGGCACCCATAAATGTTTCCAGTTGCATAACTAATGGGTGTCAGCCCACTGTACTATATATCATTGAAAAGATCGAGATACTCTAATAAAGCAGACACGTACACTCGTGACATTTTTTTTTTGGTCTTCAGCTTTAACACTGGGCACCCATAAGTTAAATATCTTCCTACACCCCTGCAGGGTGACTTGAAATGTAGTTGAACACTCTACTGGGTGACTTGATCCAGCTGATTTCTCTGCAGGGTGATTTGTTTCTGGCTGATCTCTCTATAGGGTGATTTGTTTCTAGTTGATCTCTCTACAGGGCTGTTTGTTTCTACTGAGCTCTCTACAGGGTGACTTGAAAATAGTTGAACTCTTTGCAGGCAATAGGTTAACTTGCCTAACTGATCTCTCTACAGGGTGACTTATTTATAGCTACACTCTCTACAGGGTGACTTGAAATGTAGTTGAACACCCTACTGGGTGACTTGATCCAGTTGATTTCTCTGCAGGGTGATTTGTTTCTGGCTGATCGCTCTATAGGGTGATTTGTTTCTAGCTGATCCCTTTACAGGGCTGCTTGTTTCTACTGAGCTCTCTACAGGGTGACTTGAAAATAGTTGAATTCTTTGCAGGTAACAGGGTAACTTGCCTAACCGATCTCTCTACAGGGGGATTTGTTTCTAACTGAATACTGTGCAGGGTGATTTATTTCTAGATGATCTTTCTACCCAGAGATTTGTTCATAGCTGGATTCTCCATGGGGTGACTTGAAAAGTAGTTGGTCTCTTGCAGGGTGACTTGATCACGCTGATCTCTGTGCCTTGTTTCCAGCTGATCTCTCTATAGAGTGATTTTTTTCCAGCTGGTCTCTCTACAGCATGATTGTTTCTAGCTGATCTGACTTATTTCTAGCTGAACTCCCAGAAATGAGCCTATGAAAATGTGATGGTAAACCATGTAGTTTTCAAGGACGCTGCCTATGAAAATTTGACATTCATGGCCACTGCACCCATGAAATTTTCTTATGCCATAAAATAATTTGTCAGTGCTATAAAATTACCATAAAATCATGAGTATTTGTGACCAGATTTTACAAAACCGATCCAAATCGCACATCAGGAAAAATCAAACTAACATCTCCAGTGGAAAGCTACACTATTGTACTAGTAGATTTGACACTCAGTGCCACTCAAACTACTTGAGGTTGGTTTCAACAGACGTCTTTTCTGGGTGGTGTGTAGAGCTCGAGTGATGGTTGTAGGCCTTGTGAAGGTCCTGGCTTGGTAAGAACCAGTGGTTTACTGGTGGACAGACTGATAACATTGGCCAGACGTTTTTCTGTGCATATCAGCCACTAAGGAGCCAGCACAGCCCTGTAATGTCATCTCTGGACTCCAATTGTGGTTTGCTTCCATTTTGAGGTCTAACCCTTGTCCCCCGCCACCCCCCACCCCATTGTGAGCACTCGTGATACTACTTCGCTCGTCCAACTGCTCAGATTTTCTATCTTATTTGGCGGGAAACTTTACTAGCAGCTACAATACTGGAAGTGGCCTGAAAGGTAATAGATTGATGCATCTTTTGTGTAACTTTCATATGCATGCTTGCTATCCTTGGAGAGTTATGCCAGTTTGAATTCTTTAAAACTATTTATCTCGAAACTTCTAATGTGTGATTTGGATTGTTTTTCCAAAATCCAGTCACATTTCATGGCATTCACATTTCATGGCATGGATATTACAATGAAATATCAATGAAATGACTTTCATGGCACTTAATGGGGATTATTTTACTGTTCATGGATAATCCATAGGTATTTCATTGCACTGTTCTCTGGTTGTGCTACACGGTGTGGACTTCAATCTATCTGATCTTTCTACAGGGTGATTTGTTTCTAGCTGATCTTTCTACAGGGTGACTTGTTTCTAACTGATCCTTCTATAGTGTGATTTGTTTCAAGCTGATCTTTCTAAACAGGGTGATTGAAATGTGGCTAATTTTGCCCCAGGGTGACTTGTTTCTAACAGGTGATTTTTTCTTTACAGGGTGACTTCTTACTGGCTGAACTCTCTACAGGGTGATTTGTTTCGAGCTGATCTCTCTACAGGGTGATTTGAAATGTAGCTTATCTCTTTACAAGGTTATACTTGTTTCTAGCTGTTCTCTCAACAGGGTGACTTCAAATGTAGTTGATTAAACCCTTTGCAAGATAACCTGATCTCTCTACTGAAAGAGTTTGTTTGCAGCTGAATTCTCTACAGGGTTGCTTATTTCTAGCTGAATCACTCTATGAAGTGTAGCTGAATTCTCTCCAGGTGGTTTGTTTTTAGCTTATCTCTCTATGGGTGACTTGTTTCCAGCTGAACTGTCTACAGGGTAACTTATTTCTAACTGATCTCTCTACAGAGTGATTTGTTTCTAGCTGATCTCTACAGTGTGAGTTGTTTCTAGCTGATTTCTCTACAGGGTGACTTGTTTCTACCAGATCTGTCTACAGGGTGATTTGTTTCGAGCTGATCTCTCTACAGGATGATTTGAAATGTAGCTTGTCTCTTTACAAGGTGAGTGATCTCTCAACACGGTGATTTGAAATGTAATTTATCTCTTTACAAGGTTACTTGATCTCTCTACAGAGTGAATTGAACTCTTTGTAGTATAACTTGCTTCTAGCTGATCTTTCTACTGAAAGAGTTTGTTTGTAGCTGAACTCTCTACAGGGTTGCTTATTTCTAGCAGAAACACTTTACGAAATCTAGCTGAATTATGTATATATAGGGTGCTAGCTGATCTCTCTATGGGTGGCTTTGTTTCCAGTTGAACTCTCTACAGGGTGAGTTGTTTCTAGCTGATCTCTCTACAGGGTTATATGTTTCTAGCTGATCTCTACAGGGTGAACTGTTTCTAGCTTATCTCTACTGAGCTCTTTATGGGGTGACTTGAAATGTAGTGAATTCTCTACAGAGTGATTTGTTTGCTGCTGAATTGTCTTCAGGGTAACTTGTTTGTAGTTGAACTCTCTACAGGGTGACTTGTTTGTAACTGAACTCTCTACAGGGCTATTAGTTTTTGATACTAGTTGAAGGGTGACTTGATTGTAGTTGAACTCCTTATGTTGTTAGCTGAACTCTCTACATGGTGAGTTGATTGTAGCTGAACATTCTAATACAGTGGTTTATTGCGCAGATGGATGTTCTATTAGAGTGACTGCACTATTAGAATATCAAAAGGTAGTGGCCAAGAAATGGCTGTGATGGTAGGTTAAAGTCAAAAATTTTAATAACAACAATTTAGGTGAATTTGTGTTGCCTTCTCCTAGGATTCGTCACCAAATTCACCTGAATTGTTGTTATTAAAATCTTTGCTATTAACCTACTGTACCATCACAACCATTTCTTGACTGCCACCTTTTATTTTACATCTTTTTTCACCCTGGATTTTTGGAGGCCGCACCCTTTTTTTACAGCTTGGCTGTTTTTGTATAGATATCACTTCTTTTTGTATTTGTATACTCCAAAGCCAGCCCGTAGCCAGCTTTGTAGTTCTTTTACTTGTCTTTTTCTGCAGAAAGGAGAAGACATCAAGACCTGAATTCTATGGATACTTTTTTATAATGATGCATTTAAAAAAAAATTGATACTGTATGAAAATTATCACATGTCCTCTCTCCTACAGGTAGACTACTTTGTAGCAGAAATCAAGGTAACTTGTTTGTAGCTGAAATCTACAGGGTGACTTGTTTGTTGCTGAACTCTCTACAGGGTGATTTATTTGTAGCTGAACTTTCTATAGGGTGACTTGTTTGTTGTTAAACTCTCTACAGGGTGACTTATTTGTAACTGAACTCACTACAAGGTGATTTGTGTGTAGCTGAACTCTCTCCAGGGTGACTTATTTGTAACTGAACTCACTACAGGGTGACTTGTCTGTAGTTGAACTCCTACAGGATGACTTACAGTATATATTTTGTAACTGAATTCTCTACAGGGTAATTTGTTTGTAACTGAACTCTCTCCAGGATGACTTGTTTGTAGCTGAACTCTCTCCAGGGTGACTTATTTGTAACTGAACTCACTACAGAGTGAGTTGTTCATAGTTTAACTCTCTCCAGGGTGACATTTGTAACTGAACTCACTACAGGGTGACTTGTTTGTAGTTGAATTATCTACAGAGTGACTTATTTGTAGCTGAACTCTCTACAGGGTGATTTATTTGTAGCTGAATTCTACAGGGTGACTTATTTATTGCTGAATTTCTTCAGGGTGACTTGTTTGTAGTTAAGCTCTCTACAGGTGACTTGTTTGTAAATGAACTCTCTACAGTGCAATTTTTTTTGTACTTGAACTTTCTACAAGGTGACTTGATTGTAGTTGAACTCTCTTTTGGGTAACTGGTTGTTAGCTGATCTCTGTACCTGGTGACTTGATTGTAGCTGAATGTTCTAATAGAAAGATTTATTATGAAGCTGAATGTTCTATTAGGGTGACTGCACTATTAGAGTATATCTTGATCGCGCATTTGTTTGACTTTCGTAGTGTAGCTCAGTAGTTTTTATCTGATTCCTTATAAACCAATGAAAGCTTGTTCTAAAACAATTTATCTACCTCTGTACCTATTTTCAGCTGATTCCATAAACTAGTTTCCTGGTAGGCGTGACAAGTAACACTTTTTTTGTTAACAAAACTCGATCGTGTGTTTTTTACACATACTTGGCATTTTTGTTATAACTCCATGACTGTTAATGCGATTTCTTTCAAACCACAAAAGGTTTGCACTGTGATAGTTATTCCATATACAGACTGATTTTCAAGTAATTCTGTCAAGCGGTTCACCCTGGAGCCATGACAACATTTCACCTTTAGATTTTTTAAAAATCACACATAACTACCTTGCTCTTTGTCTAATCTCTACTAAACTTGGACTGTAAATGTGCAGTATTACGTTCCTACTGCCCTCCAAATTTTATGTAAATTGACAAACGCATGCGCGAGTTATTGCAATTTTCTAAAGTGTACAAGAAGAAAAAGATTAAGAAGAAAAATATGAAGAATATATGACGAACTTTGAAGGAGAATATCTCAGTGATGGATGGGAGTATTCACCTCAAATTTGGAATGGGAGGTGCCCTACGCTGAGGCAGTCTCCACAGCAAAAATGGTTAATTTCCGTCCTGCCATTATCGAGCTATGGATGTGTGAAAATGGCATTTTCTTGGTTCCTGTAAAACACATACTTGTCTGTCATGCTAGCACTAGCTGTACTTGGCTGCATGACACATTATCATGTGTCTTGATATATATGTGTGTGTGTGTGTGTGTGTGTAACATGGGAACTTGTGATTTGCCTGAAATATATGCATGTGCATGAGGGCATAGTCTGAGTGCGAGTGCGTATATTTTTGGCAAATCACAAGTGCCCATGTTACAACTAATATATTCCACTTGGGTGACTCACCTGCAAGTGTGGGAAACTGCAGAAATGCTTTGCAAGTGCATTTATATGGGACCATGTAAATTTCAATTGTGGATAACATCGTAAGAGCAATGACAAGGTGCTGCTGAGAGGCCGAACATAAGTGTATCAATGCAAGCATGTAGATCGCTTCGATAGTGGGTATGCAATTAATACAGGAAGCCTGAATGCAAGTTTACTTATTAGTGTACTATAAAGTACTTACTATAATAAAATAAAGCAGTGAATATGTTTACAGCACTATAATGGCCTAGTCAATTAATTGCCAAGCCCAGTCACTACCCATGTGTGACATCGCGCCAGATGTCAAAAACAGCAATA
This sequence comes from Dysidea avara, assembly GCF_963678975.1. Classification (NCBI taxonomy): domain Eukaryota; kingdom Metazoa; phylum Porifera; class Demospongiae; order Dictyoceratida; family Dysideidae; genus Dysidea; species Dysidea avara. Next base: position 29,563,335 of record NC_089275.1, read on the forward strand.
TAAAGACGATTCAAATGCACTAAAGTACTTATTTTACTAGCTATGAATAAACTAAAGTAGTGAATATGTTTATAGCATTGGCCAAATCAATTAAGCACTATACCCAGTGTTCGAACATCTCCGCATGACTAGAATTCAACCAAAACAGCAATATAAACTAATCTGTGACCTTCATTCAGTAAAACAACAAACACTGTGAAAAAAGAGGGATATAAGATGGTATTTCCAGTGGCTTATTGAATACAAAAAAGCTTGGTATAACCTGTATTATACTAACAATCTCATGTAAGACTTCAGTTAATGTGTTAAATATACTGAGACCATATATGTGATGGTATAGTGTGGGCATTATATTAGATATAAGCTATTTGAGGTAATGTGGTAAATAAACTGAAACCATATATGCAATAGTATAGTATGGATTATACTAAAGTATAAAATGAGTATAATACAGGATTTATATTAAGGCTTATTTGTATTCAATAAGCCACTGGAAATACCATCTTATATCCCACTTTTTGCACAGTGAGCCAAAGCATAGATAAGTTGTGGATTTGGAGAAGAATAGAGTTTAAGTTGTGGATTTGGAGAAGAATAGAGTTTAAACTCTATTCTTCTCCAAATCCACAACTTATCTATGCTTTGGCTCACTTTACAAAACTAAAACCTACTATCAATCCTGTGAAATGCTACTATATTACATCCGAGGAGATCACACTGGTTCATCAAAGAAATCGAATAATTTCTGAGAATGCTTGGAATGCATTAATGAGAAATGGAGGTAGTATATACAAGCTATAGTATTTTTAAAGTTGTTAATTTAAAAATGAAGTAGAGATCTATGCAAAAAACAAGTAGTGAAACAAGAGATGAATGATGGTGTTTCAGCATAGCTCAGTGGAAGTCCCTACTTTGGTACTGAACAAAATAATAGCTGAAGTGCCATAGTAGGGACTTTCCCACTGAGCTATGCTGTAACACCATCATTCATCTCTTGTTTCACTGTGCTTCTGAAATCCAGCTCTGAAATAATTCTGTGGCATCTAATTTTATGCTGCTGAAAGAAAGCATTGATACCCAGAAAATTAACACCTTGATATGGTTTTGTTGGATGAAGAAGAAGAAGACAAGCAGCCTGATTGAAGATAAAAGAAAAGACAAGGCACAGAGGACCTACACTCATTGGAACCCCAAAAGGCACATCCCACTGGTGAGTTTGTTATTGTGACATAAAATGCTGACCATGCACTGCTTCATTTGGCCTCTAGCCTTGTGACTGTGGTCAGGCAGTGAGGTAGGTAGTGAGGCTGGCAGTGAGGCAGTGAGACTAAAATTATTGGAGTTTTTTGCGATTTAAAAAAATTAATATCCGGCCACCTGTAAGTGTTTTGTTGTATTTAATCCTGTTTTATGTATTATATGGACTAGTACTAGTGATTTTTGCCATGTAAAATGTCTATAGGATGATTTTTAAAAGAGGAATTTTGGGCGTCGCGTGAAACATTCACCACGATCCCTACTTAAATGGTACGATTGTACCATTTGATATCCCTCTTAGGAGGGATATAACTTGTATATACTACCTCCATTTCTTGTTAATGCATTCCTGAGCACTGATAGCAGTGCTATTATACACCTTCTCTTCCTTTTGAAGTTTGGTGCAAAAGTGGTATATGGATATTATAGCTACACTATTAAATATTTACTGGTAATGCTATTCTATTATTCTAGCAATTCTGAATGTGTATATTTGTTTAGGCCATCATTCAGCATCTACACATGTACTACTGGATAAGAAATATTTGAAGAAAAAAAAACAAATTGAAGGTAAACTTATAACATTCACACATCAAGAAACCTTTAATAATATTATTAATGTTTATGGGGCATGGCACATAATGACCAATACTTGGTGCAATGATATTTATTTTTAAAAATGCATATTTTCATAAACATTTTTCTGGCTGCCACCTTTAATTTTTTAACTTTTTAACCCCAGTTTATTTTTGAAGTCCATGCTATTAGGCTGTTTTGGCATACATATCCCAGGGCATGCCCAGAATTTTTCAAAGGGGGTTTCCACTGCAAAGTAAATCCAAGATGAAAGGGGCTGGACATAGGTCCTAGGCATGGTGAAGATTTAATTTTGCAGATTGTCAAATTCCATTAGTCTGAGTGCTACACAATATAGTACCTACAGTATATGGTCAACTTTCAGCTACTGAATTGACCTATATAATTATATACCTGACGGACTCACAATTACATACAATTCCTATGTATCATTAAACAATAAAGCCAATTATATTATTATTCAACATGTATTATGCAGTTTCATACATGTATACTGTACCCAGTTCTAACTAGCTAGCTAGATAACAGATTACTGTAGCTATGGAGTGCCAGTTAAACAAGGGGATCAGAGTAGGTGTTACCGGTGAGGTCAGAGCCTCACCACTTTTTGACTAAAGCAAAAACTTTTACTTGATGATGATGAAGTAAATACTAAAAGTTCACAAGCAATAATTGACATTAATTTTATTTAATCACAACAATGACAACACAATATCTAACCTGTCTTTCACTCAGATCAGCTTCATCTCGACTTCATTCATATTAAGTGCCTCCAGAAATAATTAATGTTATACTGGCTTTGGCTAATTTGTTTCTCGTTGTAGCTGCTAAAGAAGCATTCCGTACAGCTTATCTCTTAGTTAATAAACTCAAATAATCAGGTTTAAGAGTTAAACAGTATTTTAGAGGTGCATTTTGGTCAGTCACCAGTTTACCATTGAACACCTGTTAGGTAGCTAGCTAACTAGCACCTTGTACACAGTACTACAGCACAGAGAGTGCCTCAAAATAGTATCTCAAAATGTTTAATCTTACAATTTTCCTTGGGCATGTCCCATACTAAGCCTTTTCACTTTTACTCTGATGCCCCTGAAGTTAACATTACAACACTAAATGCAAATTGATCAAGAGCTGCAGTAATCAGTGACAATCATGAGTACTCACATAGTTCAGCCATGAGCCTAAAGTAAATTGTCATTACATACAAGGGACCATGTACATTTAATTTGTAAATTTTCTTAGCAGGCTAAGTGTACCCATGGGATAGTGCTGCAGATGCAAGTTTTCATACTAAGAAGATTTTTAATAGAGCTACATGTGGTGACTGTTCTATTAGAGTATTACACTGACGGCTTTATTAGAATATCTCTATCTTGTATAACCATAATTATATTGTTTGGGGAGGGGGAGAGGTACAGCTCCACAGATCCGACACTGTAATACTGAATGTAGTTGGATGTAGCTACTTGTGTTGATTTTGTGTTTGCCAACAAATCAGCAGCAACACACTGGCCACTACTTTGCTTACTACTGCTAAAAACCTCCCTTGGTACACCCTTGAATATCACTTCTTTTTAGACTCCAGCCTAGTATGCCCAAAATTTTACCTATTATACGTTTGGCTTTTGAGCATTGCTCAAAAATTAAGCCTATTATGTTCAAAATTATGCTAGATCATGCTCTAGAACTGACTGTCTTATTAGAGTATAATCAGCCTTTCTTGACTGCTGTATTAGAGTAAGTGACTGCTGTATTAGAGTATCTCAATCTTATTTCTACAAAGTGTGAATAACCAACAAAGAAACGGTTTAATAACTTGTTTTTAAATATGAAATTCACTAATAATACTATTGGCAGTGAATATTTGCTTTCTTTCAGGCATGCGTATTGCACATTTTAATTAAATTTTCAAATATTGTCCCTATTATGCTGGCATTATGCTTGATGCTTTTGGTCACCTATTATACTTTAAATTATGTCAGAATAATCAGCCTGTGCCTACTTCTTCTTGTGGAACCAAAAGCTGACCTATGGCCTTGCATCCTTGGGGCTTGATTTTGCTCATATTTTTCTCCTCTCGTACGCGTAGCTAGCACCTCATGATTGGGGTACCCAGAAATATTGGATGTACTTGAAACTAGGGGGTCTAGGAGCCCAGGAAATTTATGATCTGAGATTGCCATCCAATACAGCAGTGTATATTTGTTTCTGCAGTCACACACAGTATTCCTAATGATACTAAACTAATTTTAGTGGTGCTTATCTCGATCGTCATTCTAAAGTGTTATTTTGGATAGCAAATATTTTTATAAATGCTTTATGGATTGATGATCAGTTAAAAGGTGAAGTCTAAAACATTGGTAGTAAGAGTACTTAAGAGATAACTTAAAAAATGTCTAGCAAATTATTGGGGGTAGAATTAAATCCTGTGCTTTGGTTATAGTTCCTTAGAACTAAAACAACACAACATTACTACAGTATATCTTAATAGCACAGTATTACACATGTCCCCTCCTAGTAAGTACATCTCCATGTCATGGAAACTAGGCTTGAGTCTATTATGCTCCAAAATTTGCCTATTATGCTTTTTGGTAATTCCCCAATTTTCTGCCTAATATGCTTGTTTTTATGCTTTTCAGAAATGCATTATGCTTTTATTTTATGTGCTTTTTCTTTGTGCTGAGAATTTCTTCATATGTGACTGAATTTGACAAAACCCGGCTTTGACGCACAAAGCTTCGTTAGGAGATATGGCGATTTTAAGTAATCATTGTGTAATAACTTCCCAGTGCCTACAGCTGTGCAAACAAAATTTGCACTAAGTATGCATCTATTTACTAGCTATCACTGAGTGGGTGTATACATTTCTGATACCCAAAATTAGCCCTGTTTTGGGCAGCTTTTCTCAAGCGGGTAATAATATCACAGGTGGTAGTAATAGGGTGGGAGGGTGGTGGGTGGGCTTAATATAAGGGTATAAAATGAAGCAAGAAGACGATTGGAATCCAGAGGCCAAGTTTGGGTTCTCCATGGCCCTCAAATCACTCCAAATTGACTGAGAACACTATTAGCGAGTTCTCTGTGAAGTCCCAGCTCACTACACACCATTATCACAAAGCCATGGCCATTCAATGGCACCAATCTCCCACTCGTGGCTTTGACAGGGTCGGAAGAAAGCTGCCACAGAAACCAGACTTGCCAGTCCTGAAGGAAGTACAGTGTGGAATATGATAGTGTATTAGGCCAGCAATCCATTTCTGGTAAAAACGTAAGTTTGATTTTGTGTGTGTGGAAGCCTTGTTATGTGAAATCTTGTCACATATGATACAATGTAAATGGAGAAGTGTCGCTTCAACTGCAACATCCAAATATAGCAATAGCAATAGCTTGAAATTGGATGTGTTCCAGAGTTCGTCATATTAGAGCAGGGGGTCAGGGGGCGTATTTATAGTCTCTCAGAAGCTATAGACATTTTATTGTCTAATATCTTTGTAGTTTTGTATGCAAATAAAATATTGTGCATCGTTTCTGATTGATCTTCTCAGTTGTAGCAATTGCTATTCAAAGGACAGCAACTTCTTAGTACAATATGTAACTTGCACTTACATCACCATGCCAAGAACATATTAGCCTACTGGGGATATGGTTGTCATTCTCTCCGTTGCATGCCATGATTGTTCTATTAGAGTGTTTGACTGTTCTATTAGAGAATCTCGATATTTTTGAAATACTTTATTATATTAATGTGATCAATTCCTGGTTTGATATTAACCTCAGTCTCACTCCAGACCTCATACACTATTTTGAATGTCCAGACATTCACTAGCTATCTGACTCAACACTAACCTTATTAGCTATCATCAGAGCTTTCCAATTGAGCTTCCAACGATCATCATCATATTTTATTCAAAATCAGACGATGAGACGTGTTATATAATACCAAATTCAGTGACTGAAGCTCAGGTATACAGCTTTTCCATGCCTTGGTGCTAGTTGGCACATGACTGCATTCGTCCTATAAAATTCAAACCCACAATGAAAAATATTAGTCATTTTGTTGAGGAGTGTAAACATGTAGTTCTGCATTTTCCCACTCATTATCAGGATTCATTTCACCATCCAAAACAGGTTAGCCCTTGACTTTGTGACAGAATTATACTCATTGTGGTGGAAATTTTCCCATTATGCTCCTAATTGTGCTCCATTATGCCAGCATTATGCTTTATGCTTTTCATCCCCTATTATGCCAAAAATTCTGCCAGCATAATCGACGCAAGCCCAATAGAAACTTATCTTGGTAGTGGAGTGGTTCTGCATTGCTCAAGCTGTTGCTGTCCTCATTTTGTGTTTGGGGTACTGCTTCTGGTGTTTGTGCATCCTCTTCATCATAATCATCTACCAATTCCAGAGTAATTCCTGGGGGTGTGTTTCTGGTTCCTACTTCCGTTGTGTTTGGAACTTGAGGATCTTCCTTGGTGTTCACACTGCTAGGCTGGTTTCTGTCTCGTGTTTGCTATATATGAACACAATTTAAATGTTCAAACTTTACTACTTGCCATCTCCTACTGCATGTGTCCTGAATGTAGTCTGAAATCCTCTTTATGACTTTATACACCCAGTCCATGGGCAGAGCTATTTCTTTGATTAGTGTTTTCCAATGACTGGGGTAAATAGCCAAACCAAGTCTCCTTTTTCATATGGCTTGCTATGCATCTTTTTGTCATAGTGTTCTTTCTGTCTGCAGGCAGCCCCTAAGGAGTGTTTTGTGCAAGCTGGTAACTGTTCTCTAGTGACTGGCGAAGTGCACATACATACCATGATGGAGTAACAGAGGGTCCCATAGATAATATCAATTTGCTATCTTCATAAACATAGGCAAACACCCAGTGGAAGCATGCTCACTTGTATTGTATGTGAAACACACTTAAGCCAAGTGGCTTTCCCAATCCTTGTCATATTCATCTGTTGTTATAGCCAACATGGCCAGAATACTCTGGTTAAGCCCTTTCACAAGGCCATCACCCTGTGGTTGGTGGGCAGTGGTGTGTGTCTTGTTAATTCTCAACAGTTTGCTCACTTCTTTTACCAGAGTCGACTCAAATTGGTCCCCTTTGTTGGAGTGCAACTGTTCAAGGATCCCGAATCAACAAACATTATTATCTTCTAGCTTGGTCACTATTTTTATGACCTCCTAGTTAGGAATCGCATAGGCTTCAGCCAATTGTGTAAAATAGTCTGACACAACCAGTTACCATTGTTATTTCTAGGCAGAGTACCAACGATATCTGTAGTCACCATTTGCATGGGATATCTACATTTGATATTTGTAATGGGCCTCTATACTTCTGAGTTGGTCCTTTTCTGGCAGCACAATGTAGACAGCTCTGGTACCACTCCTTGGAGCTCTGAAAGTAGCCTGGCCAATAAAACCGCTCATGTCCTATCTTCACTGAGGTCAGTCTTCTCAAATTTTCAGTATAATATACCATGTTGTTTCAGTATAACATACCATGTTGGAGTACTAGCTGGTCCCGTCGTTGTATGAGTTGGACAACTTCCCTACAATGTCCCTTATTCGTGTCAGTTGTAGGCTTGCTACACTGTACTTGTTTCTTCAGCTTGTAGTGCACTTGACACCTTGTCAGTTTTTGCAGAATTGATTGTCACTCCATATCTGGATACTACATGCCCCAAATAGAGTACCACATCTCAACATAGAGTGCATTTAGGGGGCTTAAGTTATAAGTTGGCTTCTCGTAAGCATTGCAAAACTACTCCAAAGTTTTGTAGATGTTCGTAGAATGTTCTTCCCACAATTATAAGATTATTGAGATTCGCCAAGCATTTGGATCACTGTATTCCTGCCAAGACTATATTCATTAGCCTTTGGAAAGTTGAAGGCACATTACAAGACTAAAGGGCATTATGGGTAGCAAACACTGCCTTTACTCTGTCCTTTTCATCCATCCCAACTTTCCAATAACCATTTAACATGTCTAGGGTACTAAACCATTTAGAACCACTAAGTGTCATTGATATAAGGAAGAAGATAAGCATCTTTTCCTTTTGTTAATTTGTGGTAATCCACACAAAACCGCGTTGTCCCATCCCTTTTCTGTACCAATATGACTGGGGATGCCCATGGACTTCTAGACAGCTGAATAACACTCTTTGACAACATGTTACTTAGCAAGTTCTGTACTGTTTTTCTTTATGGTAGGGTGGCGCCTACCTTGGTGGTTGGCAAATTGGTAAAGCATCACCTATGAAGATGGTCGTATGTTGTAGCATGTCAGATCCACAATCACCACCACATTGCACAACACAACATAACTCCCACCACTGAGCAAGCTAAAAGTGCTGGCAGTGACATCCGGTTCTACTAAATTAAATGGTATCCACATATGGCTAGTGGAAGGGCTACCTAGGGAAAGTCCCATAGCAGTGGCTACCACCCTATTCACACCACTCAGCATTGGGCACTGCACAACTATTCCAATGTGAATAGCAAATTTCTTAAAAGAGACTGTTACATTTTACAAGGGAAACAAGATCAGTCAAGTTTGTCCATGGAAAGATGATTGGTAGTGTGAAATTAGTTGCACTTTCTTAGCAGCACAGGAAAATTCCTCTCCACAAGCAAGAGCTCCTCTAAGACTTTGTGACCGAGATTGGAGATATATAACTACTGCAGAGCAGCAGCATGAGTTTTACAATATGGTCCACACCACAATCAGACTGCAGTTGCTTGTTTGTTTCATTGTGCAGTGGTATGGCTTGTCTTTGAATGTGCAATACTCCCTGCCCTGTTGCTTTTCCAAAACTGAAGCACAAGTATTGCTTCCATGCTTAATTAACCCTTAAGTAACCAAAATGTCAGTATGGATTACTTGGCCTGCCAGTGTTATCTATGGTGGTCACACCCTGGACTATGATGGGGCTGCCCTCTATGCCTACTACTCGGCTTCCACTCCATTATTGTAGTGAAGTCACTTGCTTCCACTATTCATCAATATCTTTTCCGACATTTTGCTATTAAGTGAGCTTCACAGAAGCACCTATATCTAACATGAACCTATCATGTACCTCTGAAACAAGACCAACAGCATGATATGCTTTAGTGGGGTTCACCATCAACAAATTAAAAATGTCATTACACACAATACTAGCTCTAACTGATACATTATCAGTGCTACAGTTATGTTTATTTGTTGCTAGTCAGGTAGGTTGAGAGCCCTCATATGTCCAATCTTAGCACAGAGGGCTGCTAGTTTCCTGACTTTTGGCCAGTGGCACACCCCCTAGCAAATAGTCATCAATTGCACATTTCCTGGCTCCCTTTGACTCTGAGCTGCTTGGGTTTGTCCTGTTATGAATAGGGAGGGGACCTCTTGTACTCTGCTTGTGCAGTGACAATATTTTCAAGATGCTCCATCCTCAATGACAGGGATCTAACAGCTTTACTACAGCATCTTGTCTTGCTTGGAACATTGTGAAAGGAGCTTATTGTCTTCTGGATGGTTGTCCACGTTTTCGCTGCTGCTGCTGATGCTGCTGCTGCTCTCCACCTCCAGTGTATATATCATTCAGGGCATCATTGGTGAACTGATAGAGTAATGGTGCATGGGCTTATTGATGAGGCTGAGGAAGTAGTTTAGAGGTACATAGTTGTTACCTTGCTTTTTCATCCAAGTCAGGAAATGCTCTGTCTGCCAGTCTATGGAGGTTGTCTGCCAAGATTCTTTGTCCAGGGTTTCAATTCAGCAGCATAGAGGTTGCACTTACAGCTGGCTTAAACTGCTCACAGAGGGCTGTTTTAGCATTTTCGTAGGTGGACTTAGCTTCTTGATCAAGGCATATCCATACAGTCCAGGCTTTCCCCTTCAGCTGTACTTGTAGCCAGAGGAGCTGTGTTGCTTAATTCCATCCATTGATCTGTGCCACACTGTCGAAGTGGGCAATCCATTGGTCCTAACAAGTGATTTATTCCCATTATATGCTCCCGGCATTATGACTGGACAATTAAAAAGGTTATGAATACCTTCTTAGCCTTTTCACTACTTCAACCGGATTTGTACGGTTTGACACTATAATTTATAAGATGCTTCAAGTACAATTCTAATGCGTTACCACTTCTATCATGTGTTTTACAGTATGATGCACTTACCATGAAACGGGCACACCCATAGAAGTTCCGTTTCTGGGATAACTGGATCCTTCGTGCACTATTGCGGGTTTGCTACATAATACCACAAAGTTTTTCTCGTCAGAAAAGAACACTGTCATGAATCTTCGAGTGGATAGCCATGTTTTGGAGTCCACTGGATTGTTATTGATAGGCTAAACAGCCAAGGATGATTGTCAGCCATTTTTCAGAAGTGTGGCGTGATTAACTTGTGTGCATATACGCATGTCTGATACAGGATTTTAGATAAATGTCGAAGAAACCAGCTGCAGAAATGATCGTTCAGTAAGGAGACTGTTTAGAATACAGTAGCTGTATGGACTGTAATACCTACCTGTGGAAACTTTATTTGTAACTGACTACTTATCAAACAGTACAGTAGTACTGTTTAAGTAGAGATTACCTGAAATGATGCATGCTGTCAAAAAAGCCATGTTTTAAAAAACCAGCTTAGAAACATCTTACATGATGAAAATTACCTTTACTGATTAGCATTAAAGACAAGAAAACGTTTACTGGTAGCTGGATATACTGTAGAATTTAAAAAAAATTAATGATCAATACTTAAAATTTTGTCTGCCTCACTCACTCACTCACTCACTCACTCACTCACTCACTCACTCACTCACTCACTCACTCACTCACTCACTCACTCACTCACTCACTCACTCACTCACTCACTCACTCACTCACTCACTCACTCACTCACTCACTCACTCACTCACTCAATCACTCACTCACTCACTCACTCACTCACTCACTCACTCACTCACTCACTCACTCACTCACTCACTCACTCACTCACTCACTCACTCTCTCACTCACTTACTCACCACATTCGCAAGCCTAGAGGCCAAACAAAGCAGTGCACAGCCACCATTTTACACCATAATACAAACTCACTAGTGGGATGTACCTTTTGGGGTTCTGAAGAGTGTGTGCCCTCTGCACATTGTCTTTTCTTTTGTCTTCAATCAGGCTGCTTGTCTTCTTCATCTAACGAAACCATATTGAGGTGTTAATTTCCATTTCAACACTTTCTTTAAGCAGCATAATAGACACTACAAACTTATTGAAGGTGCTTAGACTATGCTACTGTATGGAGGTACTGGTACTAGTCTAAGAAAGTTATGTTACCTGTATCTTCACGATAGGTCACAAGATCACACCCGTCTTCTATGTATTATTGATCTGTCGATCGAGACTGCTATGACCACACACCTTTTACGACACTAGCTGTATTTGTGATTACACACCTTCAAATTGGTAGGCTGACTCAAGGTACTCTAATAATCGATTGAAACCACAATGACCACACCCCTTCTTGGGCAAGCACATGTCTTTGCAGGCTGACTCGAGATACTCTAATACAGCAGTCACCCTAATAGGACAGTCACATGTTTATAGCTAGCCATATGCTTTAACAGAAAACTAAACAAACTAGTATATTCAAAATTATAAGCTTAAAAATGAAGTAGGGATCCGAGTGATAAAAAGTAATGAAACAAGAGATGAACAATGGTAGCTATTACAGCATATATAGCTCAGTAGGAAAACTCTATTTTGGCATTGAACACAAATAATTGTTATACCATGGCAAAGTAGGGATTTTCCACTGAGTTATGCTGTAATAGCTACCATTGTTCATCTCTTGTTTCACTACTTTTTATCGCTTGGATCCCTACTTCATTAATTTTTTAAATTTATAATTTTTAATATGCTAGTTTAAGCTGTTTTTACTATATTTTTAAGTTTTACTTAGCGGTTTTGTTTTTGTAAACAAAAAACAACCTAGTTGAGGACCTTAGTCTATAGGGATTTCTTAGAGGTATGGTATCTAAGTAGTATATTGTACAGTGAAGCTTGTATAGCATGACTGGTTGCAGACTGTATGGCACGCCGGAAAATTCAGTGGTGAAAGGGTAAAGTGGAGTAACATTATTCTGTAATGGTGATTTCACCGCATATGACACATCCATTAAAATTTGTTATTAAAATTTTTATCATAAAGTCATTAAAGTTATTTTAAAAGTCATTATTAAAATTTTTACCATTAATCTACCATCACAGCCATTTCTTGGCTGCCACCTAGGATTTCACATCTTTTTTTACTATGGCCTTTTCCCATCAACTTACCATCACAGCCATTTCTTGGCCACCATCTTGGATTTCACATCTTTTTTCACCATGGCCTTTCCCATTAATCTACCATCACAACCATTTCTTGGCTGCCACCTTGGATTTCACATCTTTTTTTCACCATGGCTGTTTTGGGGGCAGCACCTTTTTTACAGCTTGGCTGTTTTGGATTAGATATCATTTCTTTTATTATTTGTATACACCAAAGCCATCTTATGGCTGGCTTTGGAGTTATACTAACCTGTGTTTTTTCTTTACTACAGAGAAAGAACAAAGACATTCAAAGTAGACTTTTCTATATTAACTGCTGTATTTTTGATTTTTTCAGCAATTATACAAATTTTGAAATTATTACATGCCATTTCTTTACAGGATAAGTTGTGTGTAGCTGATCTCCACTGACTGAATAGGAATGTAGCTGAACTCTCTACATGGTGGCATAATAATATAGTTGAACTCTCTACGGGATGATTTGTTTGTAGTAGAGGTGCACCGATATCAATATCGGTATCGGTACCAATATCGCGATATCGGTATCGGTGAAAAGTTGATTTTTTTTAATCAGATATGAGCAGATATTACACATAAGTACTAAAATTGTCCAGATCATATTATGGTTGACTTGGTAGCCCAATGGTTAAATCGTGAGGCTCAAGTTGTAGAGGTTTTCATGACGGTCAGGGTTCAAATCCAGAGTTGGTCACTCTGTTTTTTCTTTTTTGCACACCTTTTTGTGATCACTTTTCACAATTCTTTGTTTTTTTTTCTTTACATAGGTTTTAGTGACCACCTTTTAAGCTTTTTGCCACATTTTTTAACATTTATTGTAGTGTCCATACTGAAAACCTTTTATTTTCAGATATCGGTATCGATATCGGAATCGGTAATTTTTGTAACCAATATATCGGTTATCGGTATATTGGAAAATTTCCATATCGGTGCACCTCTAGTTTGTAGCTGAAATCTTATTATGGTGACATATTTCTAGATGATTTCTCTGCAGGATAACTAGTTTGTAGCTAAACTCTCTACAGGGTACATGGGCATACCAAGAGGGGTTTTCAGGGGTTTCAGGAAACCCCTTTGGATTTTGCACACTACTTGAAACATTAAGAAATTGAAATCTGGTTTCCAGAATCTGGAATCTCATGGAACAGGACACATTTTAAACTTTTATCTTAGTTAAAATAATGGTTTCTAACAAGATAGCAACACTTACAGCATTGTTCTGAATTTTGATTTGGTGAAAAGATAGAGATACTCTAATATAGCAGTCTGTTAATGTAAACTACTCTAATATAACAGTCACTTAGCTGTAGTGGAAACCCCTTTTCAAAATTCCTGCATACGCCCCTGGGTATCCTGTTTCTAGCTGATCTTTCTACATGGTGACTTATTTCTAGCTGATGTAGTTGTAGCTGATCTCTCTACAGTGTAATTTGTTTTTGCGGTTGAACTCTCTGCATGGTACCTTTTTTCTAGCTGAACTCTCTACAGGGTGATTTGTTAGCAACTGAATTCTCTTTCTATAGCTGATCTCTCTACAATGTGATTTTTTGTAGCTAATCTCTCTACAGAGTGACTTGTTTGTAGCTGAACTCACTACAGGATAGCTTGTTTCTAGCTGCTCTCTCTAGAGGGTGACTTGTTTCTAACCGATCTCTCTACAGGGTCATTTGTTTGTAGCTGAACTCTCTACATGGTGACTTGGTTTTAACTGGTCTTTCTACAGGGTGACTTATTTCTAGCTGATGTCTCTACAGGGTAATTTTTCTAGTTGATCTCTCTACAGTGTGATTTGTTTGTAGTTGATCTCTCTACAGTTTTTCAGTGGCTGAACTCTCTACAAGGTGACTTGTTTTAAGCTGAAATCTCTAAAGGGAGACTTGAAGTGTAGTTGAACTTTATACAGAGTTACTTGTTTTTAGCCCCTCTCTCTACAGGGTACCTTGTTTGTAGCTGAACTATATACAGGGTGATTTGTATGTAGCAGAACTCTGTACAGTGTGACTTGTTTCTAGCTTATCTTTCTACAGGGTACCTTGCTCCTAGCTGATCTCTGTATAGGGTGACTTGTTTCTGGCTGATCTAACAGGGTAGTTTGTTTGTAGCTGAACTCTCTACAGGGTGACTGGTTTCCAGCTTATCTCTCTACAGGGCAATTTGTTTCCAGTTGATATCTCTACAGGGTGACCTGTTTCTATCAGATCTCTACACAGGGTGATTTGCTTGTAGCCGAACTCTCTACAGGGTGATTTGTTTGTAGCTGAACTCTCTGCAGGGTAACATTTTTATAGCTGATCCCTCTACAGGGTGACTTATTTTTTAGCTGATCTCTCTACAGAGTGACTTGTTTGTAGCTGAACTCTCTACAGGGTAACATTTTTCTAGCTGATCCCTCTACAGGGTGACTTGTTTTTTAGCTGATCTCTCTACAGGGTAACTTGTTTGTAGCTGAACTCTCTACAGGGAGATTTGTTTGCAGCTGAACTCTCTTTTCTAGCTAATCTCTCTACAGGGTGACGTGTTTCTAGCTGACCTCTTTACAGAGTGATTTGTTTGTTGCTGAACTCTCTATATGGTGACTTGGTTCTTGCTGATCTTTCTACAGGCTGACTTATTTCTAACTGATGTCTCTACAGGGTAAATTTTTCTAGTTGATCCATCTCTACAGGGCAATTCTTTTGTAGCTGACCTCTCTACAAAGTGACTTGTTTTAGGCTGAACTCTTTAGGGTAACTTGTTTCTATATAGCAGTTTGTAGCTGAACTCTTTACATGGTGCTTTATTTGTAGCTTAACTCTCTACAAGGTGATTTGTTTCTCTGCAGGGTAATTTGTTTGTAGCTGATTTCTCTACAGGGTGATTTTTTGTTGTTGCTGAACTCTCTACAAGGTGACTTCTTTTAGCTGAACTCTCTATACAGGGTGACTTGTTTCTAACTGATCTAACAGAGATTTGTTTGTAGCTTAACTGTCTACATGGTTACTTGTTTGTATAGTTTGGCTAGTTTTTAAAAAAAATCACCCTGTAAAGAGTTTGGCTAGTTTTTTTCTAGCCAAACTCTTTACAGGGTGATTTGTTTGTAGGTGATCTTTCTACAGGGTGAGTTGTTTCTAGCTTAAATTATCACTAGGGTGATTTCCTTGCAACTGAACTCTTTGCAGTATTTGCAACTGATCTCTCTACGGGGTGAGTTTTCTAGCTGAATTCTCAGCTGATCCCCCTACAGGGTGACTTGTAATGGTCTAAATGTCTAGATCAAATTAGTTGTAGTTGTACACTGTACATACCTCTACAGGGTGACCATTCTATTGAAGTATCTCAGAAGCTGAATGCTCTATTAGTAGAGATTTCCAACCTACTGATTTTTTACATAATAATATATTTGCTAATCAAATTACACTCTTTCCAGCATTGTAAGTGGGTCAGTACTGTTTACCCGTTTGACCCACTGACCCGAATAGTAATCTGGATGGGACCCGGATCTGACCTGCATGTGACCCGGTTTAATTAAAATAGAGGCATGCCTCAAGAGCTAGATTAAAAGTCCACAAGTTCCACTAGTCAGCTCTACATTTTTTACACTATAAAAAATTGTCAGCAAGAAGTGAGTAGCTACATATTATCAGGTGGGTGTGGCTCCACGTACGTATTTATTAACGCTTTACAGCACAAGTGCTGAAGGTCTGTAGGACACCTGGTCCTACAGCCTGTTTAAAGTTGTTACAGAAAGTGTGTTTGAAAAGGTGGAGAAAGGAGAAAAAATCCATGACTGAACCTAGGCAGCCTCAAACCTGCAGCCATCCGATTAACACTCGAACGCTTACAGGAGACTGCCAGGCAGTCAGGATGTTTTCTCCTTGTCAATTTCATGTATATGTATCCAAGGAACTCTAGAGAGTGACTTATTATCTCAAAGTACCCCATGTGGAACCAAATGGATATTAGTTTATTTATTAAAGCTTTACAGCACAAGTGCTGTATTATCAAGTGGGGGTGGCTCCATGTCAGTTTACATGCAGCTACAGAATTTCCAGAAGTTAGTTACCTACATTTCAAGTAGCAACACGGATCTGGTGATGCATGCATGCCCACAGAGCACAGTTGGTATAATTCCGATAAGGGGGCATGGCTCTACATATACTCCACACAGACAGCAAAGCATATTCCTGAATGGTGGGTATGGCTCCATGTAAGTTTCTTGAGTGTTTGCAACTGCATTTCCATCAACACAATCGAGCCTGTTAACTTATAGTCACACGTGATCTCATCTGGGTCAGACCCAGATATTCAGTGAAGTGGATAAGACACACTTGACCCGGACATAATGTGACCCAAATGCCTCGGATAATCTGGATGATCCGGCCCACTTACAACACTGACTCTTTCAACAAATGTTTCACAAGCTGCTGTTCAAATATTTTAATATGTAGTAGCCAATGCTTCATACTTCATAATGCACTTTACCAAATCAAATTTCATATAGTATTTAGTGAAATGTGCAAAATTAAAACTGGAGAAGTAAAATTCCCAAATGGGAGCCCATATAAAAATTCTGTATGACATAAAGTATGGAAAAACATGTGAGTTTACAGCACTACTTATAGTTAAAAGTTATGGAGTTTTCCGTGAGTTTCTGTGACCTGTAAGGCTGAAAGAAGTGATCCTTGGCAAAGTAGATATATATGCTGATTTTGAGTTTGGCATTAGTTTTTTGATGTTTTGTGGTGGTCCATGACAAAAATTTGTCTTGTAAAGAATACAGCACCAACTAGGACACTTTCAGAATTCTGTGTTACAGCCATCCATTCAAGACATCCATCCACATTAATCCAAGTATAGTTTGAAAGTGAGCAGTTTGTTGTGTTGCGAGGAACTGCTTTTTAGCATGCAAGGTGATGCATAACTTTTGAAAAAGCAGTGCTTGGCAAGTGGTACCAACCTTGTAAGGCTTCACAACTACCTGTTGTGATTTTTGGTTATGCACACTACTGTTATTGTCCATTTTGTTATAGCTGCATGTCTGTAATTCTATAGTCAGAGACAGTTAATAGCCCTGTTCACTGTAAGACCTAAAGAATTCAATTAAGCATAATTGCATTAATGTCACGTCTGGAGTACTTTTCACAGGTGGACTCCACTGTGGAAATCACTAAATTTCTGACCATATAGTTATGAAAAATATATCACTCCTATAATAAGGAACTGTGGTAAAGTAATTCTAGTTGATATACCTGAGGATTGGTGCTTAGTTTGTGGAAATTCACCAAAGAATGACCCTTCAGCTTCCTTTTATTGTGTTCGAAAAGAGTGGATTTCAGAGTTTGGGTTACCCATCGATCATATCAAGACATTTACTCGTGTCTGTAGCAGACATTCAGAAATGGTGATATCAGTAATGGGCCTAACAAGCACTTGAGAGTTAGATTTGCTTCGCCGAAGAAACAGGGCACAACTCGCCGCACAACTCGCCACACAGTGACTTGCAACCTAACTAAACTCTACAGAAAGAATTGAAAGATAGCTGAACTTTATATAGGGTAATTTTTTTGTAGGTAAAGCCTCCACAGGGTGACATGTTTCTGGCTGAACTCTCTACAGGGTGACTTGCATGGTTCCATCTGATCTCTCTACAGGGTGAACTGTTTCTATCTGATCCTTCTACAGGGTGAAATGTTTCAAGCTGACCTTTCTACAGGGTAATTTGAAATGTACCCGGTTTTTCTACATGGTGACTTGTTTTTAGCTGAGCTCTCTACAGGGTGCCTGGTTTCCAGCTGATCTCTCTACAGAGTGATTTGTTTCTATCTGATGTATCTACAGCATGATTTGATCTTTCTACAAGGTGACTTGTTTATAGCCAATTTCTTTACAGGGTAGATTGTCTGTAGCTGATCTTTCGACAAGGTGACTTGTTTCTAGCTGAACTCTTCACAGAGTGACTTGATTCTATTTGATCTGTCTACAGGATGACTTGTTTCTAACTGTTCCTTTCATGGGGTGATTTATTTCAAGTTGGTCTTTCTACAGGATGATTTGAAATGTAGCTGATCTTGCTACAGGATGGCTGGTTTCTAGCTAGCTGATCAGGGTGACTGATAGCTGATTTTTCTACAGGTCTTTTTGCTGAACTCTCATTCTGTTTCAAACTGATCTCTCTACAGAGTGATATGTTTCTAGCTATAGTCCCTACAGAATTTGTTTCTAACTGAATGCTGTACATGGTGATTACTGATCTGCCTACTGAGAGATTTGTTTGTGGCAAAACTCTCCACAGGGAGACCTGAAATGTATTTGGAATGTCTACAGGGTGATTTTATCAAGCTGATCTCTCCACAAGATGCCTTGTTTTCAGCTGATCTCTCTACAGCGTGATTTGTTTCTAGCTAATCTCTCTACAGAATTTGTTCTAAATGAATGCTTTAAAGGGTGATATGCTGATCTGCATACTGAGAGATTTGTTTGTAGTTGAACTCTCCACAGAGTGACCTGAAACGTATTTGGAATTCCTACATGGTGATTTTATCAAGCTGATCTCTACACAAGGTGTCTTGTTTCCAGCTGATGTTTCTACAGTATGATTTGTTTCTAGCTGATCTTTTTACAGGGTGACTTGATTTTAGCTGATCTCTACAGGATGACTTGTTGCTAACTGATATTTCTATGGGGTGATTTATGTCAAGCTGATCTTTCTACAGGATGATTTAAGATGTAGCTAATCTTACTACAGGGTGACTTTTTTATAGCTAGCTAATCTCTAGAGGGTGACTTGTTTCTGGCTGATTTTTCTATACAGGGTGACTTTTTTTCTGGCTGTACTCTCTACAGGGTGATTTGCTTCTACCAGATCCCTCTACAGGGTTATTTGTTTTTTGATCTGATCTTTCTACAAGGTGATTTGAAATGTAGCTGATCTCTTTACAGAGTTACATGTTTCTAGCTAACCTCTCTGCTGGGTGAAGTCAAATGTAGCTGAAACACAAAATTAAATGTAGCTGAAATATCTATAGGGTGACTTGTTTCTAGCTGATCTCTCTACAGAGTGACTTCATTGAGCTCTCTACAGGGTAACTTATTTATAGCTGATATAGCTTCTAGCTCTGATCTAGCTTCTATCTTGTTTCTAGCTCTTTCTACAGGGTGACTTGTTTGTAGCTGAACACTGTACAAGGTGATTTGTTTCTAGCTGATCTCTCTTTATGGTGACTTGCTTCAATAGCTGCATGAACTCTCTATACACAGTGACTTGTTTCTTGCTGATCTCTCTACAGGGTGGCTTGTTTCTACTGAAGTCTCTATAGGCTGACTTGAAATGTAGCTGGACTCTCTGCAGGATGGCTTGTTTCTACTGAAGTCTCTATAGGCTGACTTGAAATGTAGCTGAACTCTCTGCAGGATGGCTTGTTTTTGGCTGATCTCCCTGTAGGGTGATTTGCATTCTAGCTTATCTCTTTAAAGGGGGATTCATTTCTAGCTGATCTGTCTAAAAAGTGATTTGTTTCTGGATAATCTCTCTACAAGGTGATTTCCAGTTGATCTCCCTACTGAGAGTTTTGTTTTTAGCTAGTGTCTCTACTGACAGTCTGTGTGATTTGTTTCTACTGAACTCTCTCCAGGGCGACTTGAAATGTAGCTGAACTCTCTGCAGGGTGACTTGCTTCTAGCTTATCTTTCTAAAAGGTGATATTTTGTAGCTGATCTTTGTTTGTTTCTAGCTGATCTTTCAACAGGGTGACTTGTTTTTAGCTCTTCAAGGTGATTTGTTTTCAGCTGATCTCTCTACAGAATGATCATGTAGCTGATCTTTCTACAGGGTGACTTGTTTCTAGATAATCTATCTACAAAGTAACTGGTTTCCAGCTGAACTCTCAACAGGGTGACTTGAAATATAGTTGAAGTGAATGGTTACTAGCTGTTCCTTCTACAGGATGACTTGTTTCAAGTTGATATCTCTACAGGGTGACTTTTTTTAGCTGAATACTCTACAGGGTGATTTGAAATGTGGTTTAACACTTTGCAGGGTCTACAAGACATAGATGAATGCTAATAGAGTAATTTACTTCTTATAGTTGACTGCCCTTTTTGGGTGACTGCTTTATTAGAGTATCTCGATCTCACACTTGCTATACAGAGTTTGATTTCGTGTTATAACTTTGTGGTTTTAAGTCTAATTCTTCTACACCATTAAAGAGGGTTCCTAAGATGACAAGTACACAGAAAAAAGTGGAATTTTCAACTAGAGTAGGGACCATAACACATTGATAAAAGTACTGAAACAAGCTGGAGTAGTGCACGATATTAAATCACAGTGAAACAATAAGAAGTATTGTATCCCAACTGTGCATTTCCATTATGGTATCTTGAGCACAGTAGAGATATAACACTTCTTATTTTTTACTGTGATTTAATATCGTGCACTACTCCAGCTTGTTTCAGTACCTTTTATCGATGTGTTATGGTCCCTACTCTAGTTGAAAATTCCAATTTTTTCTGTGTACTTGTTTGTTAACTTTTTTTGTAAATAAATTATTATGACTGGTGAACCCACGCATACCGCATCTGAAATGGCACCGTGTGCCCCAATTATTGTCTGAAAAATGAAGTATCCATTACGCTTCATTGTCAGCTATGTTCAACCCGTTACACAGCATTTTGAATCAAGAACTGTTCGAAAAGCACCTCTGTAATCCATGCATACCAAAAGAAAGAAATGGTACCGCACACCCCAGTTATATTAATTATCTGAAAAGTGAAGTATCCATTATACTTTGTTGTCAGCTATGTTCAACCCGTTACACAGCAGTACGAATCAAGAACTGTTTGAAAAGCACCTCTGCTATCAAAATAGCCACTTTGACATATACGGACGATTTCTGTTGCGAAGGGAAGCCATCATGTGCTATCGCCAAATCGACACTTTTTGCTGTCAGCAAAGATAAGTGGGACGCAAAGGAGGACACTGGTAAATCCATGAAAAATGTATTGTACGTAGTGTGGTATGCTAAAAGACACCTGTCAGGCTGAAGCGATATCGAACAGTGAAAAAATCAAACCCGTAGCCTTAGCCATTATCGAGTTATGCTTGTCTGAAGGCATAAGTCAGTTACTCAGTCAGTCAGTCAGTTGAAAATTCCGTTAAATAAATTGTTTTAAAAATTCCATAGCAACTTGTTGAAAGCGTTTTGGGTCGATCTGAAAACTTGTTTGGGCTTAGTTTCACCAAGAGTTCATAATAATTGTGACTGGGCCTGCGAAAACAGGGCATGTAGGCACAAACTACACCATGTCGCTCTATAGGTCATATCTCAGTATTGGAAAAGTATATTTCCATTCTGTAACTTGCATCATGATGCCAATGAAATGCTTACAAAGGGCTGAAAATTGCAATACTATAGCATAATGATCCAAACAGTTATGAGTGATGAAAGTGTGAAAAAGTAGGCAAAACCATGTGTCCACATACCCTATTATCGCAGGCCCAGTCACAGATATATATTTCCTAAATATATATGTATTATGAACTCTTGGTTTCACCTAACCAATTCTACCTCATCATCGTCAGGAGAAATTGAGGCTGTTTTTTGGGTGATATTATCGCTTACTCCTTTGTGGTCCCTACTATACAGTAACTATTGTACTGTATGATCACTCCATCTGTAAAGTGATTTTAAAAGCATTACTCCAAGCGGTTTTTCTGTTAGGCATGGCAAGTAACCGTTTTTTATTTGCTAATCTTGATCACGTAATTGTTACACACTTTGGATTTTTTTGTTGTATCTTCATGGTCTTTAGCTTGATTTCTTTCAAACTACGAAAAGTTTGAGGTACAATAGTTAACCTATCCATGCACTGATTTCCATATTACAGCAGTTTACCCTGTAGTTGTGACAACATATTGGTGTTATTTTTCGTGAATAATTGATAATAACTCCTTAATTATTTATTGTATTCAAGCCAAGCTTTGTACCAAGATGTGCCTTTATACCCCTCTTCTGTGTGCCAAATTTCATCGCAATGGGATATGACAT
The DNA here is from genome assembly GCF_963678975.1 of Dysidea avara. Taxonomy (NCBI): domain Eukaryota; kingdom Metazoa; phylum Porifera; class Demospongiae; order Dictyoceratida; family Dysideidae; genus Dysidea; species Dysidea avara. The sequence goes on from NC_089275.1 coordinate 29,585,544, forward strand.
TTGCATTTTATGGCAGTGTTTGTTTGTAAGTGTGCAAAAAGAAGAAAAATAATATGTGACCAGATTTTACAGAACTGAACCAAATCGCACATCAGGCAAAATCAAACTAACACCACCAGTGGATAGCTACACTATCGTACTACAAGTTTTGACCCTCAGCACTACTCAAACTACACAAGGCTGGTTTTAATAGACGTCTTTTCTGGGTGGTGTGGAGTGCCCAAATGGCGGTTTCAGGCCTTGTGAAGGACCTGGCTTGGCAAGAATCAGTGGTTTACTGGTGGACAGCCTTATAATGTTGGCCAGACGTGTTCTCTGTAGATTTTGCTACATATCAGCCACTAAGCAGCCAGCACAGCCCTGTAATCTCGTGTCTGGACTCCAATCGTGGTCTGCCTCCATTTTGAGGCCTATCTTTTGCCCTCCCCGCCACCCCCCAGCCTCCACCCCTTTGTGAGCACTCGTGATACTACTTCGCTCGTCCAACTGCTCAGATTTTCTATCTTATTTGGTGGGAAACTGTACAAGCAGCTACAAGTACTGGAAGTGGCTTGAAAGGTAACAGATTGATGCATCTTTTGTGTAAATTTCATACGCGTGCTTGCTATCCTTGGAGAGTTATGCTGGCTTCAATTCTTTAAAACTATTTATCTCGAAACTTCTAATGTGCGATTTGGATCGTTTTTCCAAAATCCAGTCACATATTTAAAAAAACAAAGAAACTAAGCCAATTTGTTAAGTCACATATCTCGGAAACTCTTGAAGTGATTAAGCTCAAATTTGGTATGTGGAGTACTGACATTAGTGAGCATGTTCACAGCAAAAATCATATTGTTTTGTAAAGGTAGCACAGAGCTATGGATGTGCAACAATCATGTTTTCTTTTTTCCTATTAATATACTCATGGTGTTGCATGCCGGCTTTTGGCCGAAAGACACACTACTGTGTGTCTTGATGGGTTTTTGGCATTTACTAATATCTGATATTAATGTCACCAAATGAAGCCAATAAATGATAGTTATCTGATCCAATGTTTGCAATAAATGGTTTTAAAAGCGTGTTTACTTACCCTACAATAACATGTGCATGCATTCATTACTATATGCTCTATGCTTGTGGTGGTAGTGGTTTGGCTTGTATTGTGCAATCCAGCCAATTAGGCACCCACAAAGATTTTAATGTTTACTTCCATAAAGCCTTAAATGCATTAACTACTCTGCATTTTAATGGCTTGTTAGAAGGTGGTACAGCACGTTTTCTTGGTTATCCAGTCATTCTTATTTAAGGCACTGTAATAGCTTCATTTTAAGACTATGATAAACTTTTCAGTATTAGAACACTAGAATTATGTGTATTCATATGGCGTATTGTAGTATAGTACTTGCTGTTGAGTGAACAACAAGTCACTGGTACTAAATAGCCCCACAGATAACATGTAAAACCAAAGTATAATCCATTTATGTACACTAATGTATAAATATTGATAGTGATATCAGTCCTCGTACTGTTTTACACCGATACCGATATGGGTAAAAATTTCCATATTGGTGGCCAATATTTTAGTTGATCCAATAATCGGTAGAGCTCTATTAATTAAATACACATAAAAATTAGGAATTTTCAACTAGAGTAGGGACCATAATACATCGATAAAATAATGCACTGAAACAAACTGCAGTAGTGCACGATATTTATTCACAGTAAAACTATAAGAAGTGTTATGTCGCTACTGTGCATTTCCATTATGGTATCTTGAGCAAAGTAGGGATATAACACTTCTTATAGTTTTACTATGAATTAATATTGTGCACTACTCCAGTTTGTTTCAGTACTTTTTATTGATGTGTTATGGTCCCTACTCTAGTTGAAAATTTCAAATTTTTCTGTGTACTTGTTTGTTAACTTTTTTTGTAATAATAATTATGACTGGTGAACCCATGCATATCGCATCTGAAATGGTGTCGCACCCCAATTATCGTCTGAAAAGTGAAGTATCCATTACGTTTTGTTGTTGGCTATGTTCAACCCGTTACACAGCAGTATGAATCAAGAACTGTTTGAAAAGCACCTCTGATATCAAAATAGCCACTATGACAAATACGGACAATTTCCGTTATGAAGGGAAGCTATCATGTGCTATTGCCAAAGTGACACTTTTCACTGTCAGCAAAGATGAATGGAACACAAAGGAGGACACTGGTAAGTCCATGAAGAATGCATTATACATACTGTGGTATGCCAAAAGGCACCTGTCAGGCCGAAGCGACGTCAAACAGTGACAAAATCAAACCCGTGGCCTTAGCCGTTATCGAGTTACGCTTGTCTGAAGGCATCAGTCAGTTACTTACTCAGTCAGTAGAAAATTCCGTTAAATAAATTATTTTTAAAATTCTGTAGCAACTTGTTGAAAGAGTTTCAGGTCGATCTGAAAGCTTGTTTGGGATTAGTTTCACCTAACCAATACTGCCTGATCGTCGTTAGGGGAAATTGAGGCTGTTTTTTGGGTGATATTATTTCATGGGCCACACCCACTCCTTTGTGGTCCCTACTATACACTACTATCGTAGTGTATGATTGCTGTATACTGCTAAAAGTTGGTGCTAACTATGAAGAAAGAAAGAGTGTAAAAATCCATCTTTTCTTTTTGCAAACTTAAATTAGCTTTTGTGTGTGGGTAAGATTGTACAGTATTTATATCAATTAATGATGCATAATCCTCTTGTAAATCATGATGGTAGCTACAGTCTGTATTGTATTTCACTTCTTTTGTAAGGTGGGATATCCCAGGACTATTAACATTCCATTTGTTTAAAGCAAATCTGGAATTTTTTCACTGGTCCTCTTTAATTTATCAATGCTGATAGTATGAAGGCCACAGAGTGGCTGCATATTCAGGATACTATTTTGAAGTACAGAAAGTCAATAGGCAAGGAGAAGACAACAGTTATACATGTACTATACATTGTGAAGAAATTGAGAAAAATAAGTTAGATTTTTGTGTGAAGACCGAGATGCTCTAATAGAGCAGTCACTACTCTAATTCTCTAATAGAGCAAACACAACTCTAATAGAGCATACAATTGATTTTTTTTTGGGTGAAATATGATAATACTGCCTATTAATTTTTGTTTTAGTACACTTTTATCCAAATAATTTTCTAGGTTGATACATGCTTTTCAATGCATATAAATACTTGGTTAAATAACTCAAAAATGTAAATGTTTTGAAAGAGGTTAAAGTTCAACCAAGATAATTAAATGTAACAGGTTTTGACATGAAAATGCAGTAAGTATGTACATTTTAAAGCATTGCTACCACAATAAATGTGACTGCATCTGGAAAACCAGTTTTATTGCCCATGACAGCAGGTTTGATTTTTCACTGCAAACATAAAGCTACCTGAATACACTGTCTAATTTCACTGTCAGGCTTGAGTAGCCTGCTTTCCCTGGCCACTTTTCCCAAGCTCAGTGGCGAGTCATATGAGCAGATGTCTGGAGCTCTGGCAAACTTGGGGATGGCTGTATGTGGTTGTGCTGCTCAGTAGTGTGGAAAAAATACCCGGGCTGTAAGTATATATTTTAAAGCTTTGCTGCTAGTGCTATATGAAAATTAAAGTACAAGACATGCAGCCGAGATGCTAATAAAGCATGAGGTGAAGCTGAGTGCTTTATTAGCATTGCCAAGTGTTTTATTTTCCATATAGCACGATTAAGGCAATGCTTTAAATGATTTATGAAACTTTATAGTCGTAGCTTGCAGCCATATACCAGGACTCATAATTAATACGCGCTGCACGAAGTATTAGCAGCCTGAATGCACACAAACTAGTTGAACAAAGTAACTCACACATTGTTCACCATAGTTTTGCATGGTAGATGTTCGTCACATATTTTGGCAGGTTTTGTTCACAACCCACAATTGATTTTACTGTGACATATGGTTATATGATATCTCCAGGACTTGTCTGTTTACATTAATAAATGTAACAGCAATGTTACCTTCTCCCACCAATCATCAAAGTATTTAAATATGTCTAAATTCAATCCAGTGATAAAAAATGTATTGGCTGGGGTGATTAACCACTCAGCATGGCGAGAGCTATCAGCCTGCACCGGCTTAGGTGATTAGTCATACTTACGTGAGTGCCATGGATTATTAGCCTGCACTAGAGCACGAGGGCAACTGTGCTTTATTTCCCACAAAGAGTGCTTTATTACCCTCAAAAGTGCTTTATTGCACCTCAAAGAGTGCTTTATTCATACAATAAAGCAATCTTTGTGTTGCAATTAAGCACTGTTTGCTCTAAAGTGTAATTTATAAAATTTAAAGTACACCTTTTCTTTTGATATTGCCCATGCAAAGTTCTATAATTTTCTTTTAAAACCTGAATGGCGACAATGTGGCCTAATTCATCTCTACGCATTCTTCCACCCCTTCCTCCACTACCCATTTTGGAGCTCACCACCTCAAGTTAAAAATATTATCTAAAAGTAGAAGAAAATTTGCTGTTGGCTAATTGTACAGTAGATGGTCTAGAAGATAAGGAAGTGTGGAATGTTTGAAAATTTGGTACATGTAGTCTCAACCATTATTAAGCTGCAACACACTAACTACAGTACTTTAAACTGGTGTTTTTCCAGAGCCAGTCACAAATGTAAAAACATGGAAATTTTAAATAGTGTTAACAGTATAATAGGGATCACAGCAATAAAACACTGAAGCAAAGATCTACCTTTACCAAAACTAATATCACATTTAATCTCTTTTAAATTAAAATATGTAAATACAAATAAAATCTACTCTTTTAGTTTTGTTACTGCTGTGAATGATAAGCATTTAACTTTCTATCTACACTGTATGTTTTCTATGTTTTTTTACATAGGATTTTCAACCACTATACCTTCATTATCAGTGACCTCAACTATGCCAACTATGACTGCAGAATCTTTGTCTTCAATAACTAATACTTCATCTACACCAGTTACAACAGATGTACCATCATCTTCATCTACACCAGTTATAACAGTTGTAACTTTACCTTGTTTATCTACGTTTATTATAACAGAGGTACCTTCATCAATAACAAATACAGCAACTGTTCCTGTATCTACACCAGTTATAACAGTCTTACCTTCATCTTCGTCATCTACACCAGCTACAACAGTAGTATCTTCATCTTCTTCATCTACACCAATTATAACAGTCTTATCTTCATCTTCTTCATCTACACCAGTTACAACAGTCGTATCTTCATCTTCTTCATCTACACCAATTATAACAGTCTTACCTTCATCTTCTTCGTCTACACCAGTTACAACAGTCGTATCTTCATCTTCTTCATTTGCACCAATTATAACAGTCTTACCTTCATCTTCTTCATCTACACCAGTTACAACAGTCGTATCTTCATCTTCTTCATCTACACCAATTATAACAGTCTTACCTTCATCTTCTTCATCTACACCAGTTACAACAGTCGTATCTTCATCTTCTTCATCCATACCAATTATAACAGTTGTAACAGAGGTACTTTCATCAATACCAAATACAGCAACTGTGTCTTTACCTACACCAATTATAACAGTCGTATCTTCATCTACACCAGCTATAACAGTTGTACCTTCATTTTCTTCATCCTCATCAGTTATAGCAGTTGTATCAGAGTCATCAATACCAAATACAGCAACTGTGCCTTTACCTACACCAATTATAACAACCATATCTTCATCTACACCAGTTATAACAGCTGTACCTACAGTTTCTTCATCCTCATCAGTTATAGCAGTTGTATCAGAGTCATCAATACCAAATACAGCAACTGTTCCTTTACCTACACCAATTATAACAGTTGTATCTTCATCTACACCAGTTATAACAGTTGTACCTTCATTTTCTTCATCCTCATCAATTATAGGACTTGTAACAGAGTCATCAATTATAGGACTTATAACAGTGTCATCAATGCCAAATACAGCAACTGTGCCTTTACCTACACCAATTATAACAGTTGTATCTTCATCTACACTGGTTATAACAGTTGTACCTTCATTTTCTTCATCCTCATCAGTTATAGCAGTTGTATCAGAGTCATCAATACCAAATACAGCAACTGTGCCTTTACCTACACCAATTATAACAGTTGTATCTTCATCTACACCAGTTATAACAGTTGTACCTTCATCTTCTTCACCCTCACCAGCTATAACAGTTGTAACAGAGGTACCTTCATCAATACCAAATACAACAACTGTGCCTTCACCTACACCAATTATAACAATCGTACCTTCATCTTCTTCATTCTCACCAGTTATAACAGCTGTAACAGAGGTATCTTCATCAATACCAAATACAGCAACTGTGCCTTCACCTACACCAATTGTAACAGTCGTACCTTCATCTTCTTCATTCTCACCAGTTATAACAGTTGTAACAGAGGTACCTTCATCAATACCAGATACAGCAACTGTGCTTTCACCTACACCAATTATAACAGTCGTACCTTCATCATCTTCGTCTTCTACACCAGTTATAACAGTCGTACCATCATCTACACTAGTTATAACAGTTGCAACTTTGCGTTCTTTATCTACAGTTGTTGTAACAGAGGTACCTTCATCAGTATTGACTACAACAACTGTACCATCATCTACACCAGTAATACCTTCATTTACACAAGTTACAATTTCATTTCTGCCAGTTTCAATAATGCTACCTTTATTTCCATCAACTACAACAGTTGTATCTTTATCTCCAAGAGCTGTGACTTCATCTACACCAGGGACTCCTTCACCAATTCCCACAGGTATGGCTGTATGTCAGTATTAATTTTTGAATATCTACACACATGGTAAATTGATATTATGCATTTTTACTGATATGTAACTCTTACATAGCTGTGTCATAATGTGATGTTTTTATTTACACATCATACAATACAGTAGTACTGTACAATGTGGATCGTAAAGGTTTACACTTTCCTGCTAAAAATATCATCACAAACCAGCCCACCTTTCCTTTTTGACAACTTGGCAGTATTGATTAGACATAATCAAGCCCAAACATTCTTTCAGAGTGATCAGAAACACTTTAAACAAGTTACAATGGAATTTCAAACTTTCTATTTAAACAATTTTCTTCTGGCTATCTAACTGATGCTGTCAGCTTAGCATAGTCAAGATTTTGTTTAATGCTGTTGGGTTGAATTTTTCATTATTCAATGTCACTTAGACCCGGGATGTGCCTTTTTGTCTACCTCAGCAGCTACAATACATGCATCATGGATTTATCATTGCTCTCCTTCATGTCCCATTTCTTTTTCTATTACTGCGAAGGTGTTGATTTATGAGTAGCATGTCAATGGCCATGGCTTCTGGTTGACTTTAATGATTATGATGGGAATTATTCATAATTTCTGCTATGACTGGATTGATTGCAGAGACACTTCTTGTAACATATAGAGAGTTTAGCTAGGCTACAAGTCACCCTGTAGAAGTTTGAGCTTTCATTACAAGTCAACCTGTAGGGTATTTAACTACAAGAAACTAACCCAGGCAAAAGTTCTGCTATAAACTATTTACTCTATGGAGAATTCAACAACAAGTCACCCTCTAGAGAGTTTGGCTACAAGCAAATCACCCTGTGGAGAGTTCAGCTATAAACAAGTCACCTTGTAGATAGTTCAGCTACAAAAAATTCACCCTATAGAGAGTTTGGCTACAAGCAAATAACCCTGTGGAGAGTTCAGCTAGAAACAAGTCACCTTGTAAAGATGTCTGCTACAAGCTAGTCTAGAGAGGACGTGTGATAATTTTCATACAGTACTAATTTAATAAAAAAACAATTGCATCATTATAAAACTTCTCTAATCCAAAACAGCCAAGCTTTAAAAAAAGAATGCAACCCCAAAAAGGCTATGGTGAAAAAAGATTTGAAATCCAAGGTGGTGGCCAAGAAATGGCAGTGATGGTAGGTTAATGATAAAATTTTTGTAACAACAATTCAGGTGAATTTGGTGCCAAGACCAAGCAGTACCAAACTCACCTGAATTGTTGTTATAAACTTTTTTTCCATTAACTTACCATCATCTTGGCCGCCACCTTGGATTTCACATATTTTTCACTATAGCCTATTTAGGGCAGCACTCTTTATTTTACAGGTTGGCTGTTTTGAATTAGATCCACAGGTAGGGATCACTTCTTTTCGTACTTGTTTACCCCAAAGCCAGCCTATGGTCGGCTTTGGGCCTCTTAACCTATCTGGGTGACTTGAAATGTAGCTGAACTCTCTACAAGGTGATGCTGATGTTTCTACAGGGTGACTTGTTTCTAGCCGATCTCTCTACAGGGCAACCTGTTTCTAGCTGATCTCTCTACAGGGAAATTTGTTTGTAGCTAAACTCTCTACAGGGTGATTTGCTTGCAGCTGAACTATCTACACTGTGTCTAGTTTCTAGTTGATCTCTATACAGGGTAACTTGTTTATACTGTAGCCGAACTCTCTTCAGTGTGGTTTCTTTGTAGCTGAACTCTCTACAAGGTGACTTGTTTCTAGCTGATCTATCTACAGGCTTACTTTACCTGTCTACGGGGTGATTTTGTTTTTGTAGCTGAACTCTCTACAGGTCACTGGTTTCTGGCTGATTTGTCTACAGGGTTACTTTACCTGGCTGATCTCTCTACAGGGTGATTTGTTTTTGTAGCTGAACTCTCTATAGGTCACTGGTTTCTGGCTGATCTCTCTACAGAGTAACATGTTTGTAGCTGAACTCACTATAGGGTGAATTGAACTCTCTACAGGGTGACTTCCTCTAGCTGATTTCTCTACAGGGTAACTTGTTTCTAGCTGAACTCTCTACAGGGTATTCTGTTGTAGCTGAAATATTTACAGATTGATTTGTTTGTATCTGAATTCTCTGCAGGGTGACTTGTTTCTAGCTGATCTCTACAGGGTAACTTGTTTCTACCTGAACTCTCTACAGGCTGGTTTCTTTGTAGTTGAAATGTCTACATGGCGACTTGTTTCTAGTTGATATCTCTACAGGTGCATGATGTGTTTGTAGCTCAAACTCTACAGGGTGGTTTGTTTGTAGCTGATCTCTCTACAGGGTAACTTGTTTCTAGCTGATCTCTCTACATGAAGTTTAAATACCTTTAAACCAAATTAATGTTGAAGATGACAGCAGCAGCGCCGGAAAATTGATCATAGAGGGAGGCAGCAATAGGAACAACTGGGAATTAATAAAAATATATGCGCATGCACAGTAACACATGCTGAATAATTGGCAGCTGGTGTTAGCAAGTGGTGGTTTAAGAGTTAAAAATGACCGAGATGCTGAGACTGACTCAAAGCCAGATGTTTACATCATGGACATCCCAGAAGAAAACCACTAAGGATGTCACAAAGATGGTAACGAAGACTGCTGCTAAGAAGACAGCCACACCTGTGAAGGAGAGCTCCGTAAAGAAGACCCCTATCACAGCAGGCAATAAGAAGAAGAACACCACCAAAGAAGCCACCAGTGAGAAGCAACAGAAGACACATTCGTTTACAATGGTAGATATACCTGCATGATATCGTCACAGTGGTTGTCAAAGCGTTGCCACAGTCAGGTACCATCATACCGACTCCCCCACAAGGAGAAGACCATAGTAACCAGAAAATCCAGCTGTTGCATGTCTGGAAGTGCACAGGAGTCCAACCATTGCTGAGGCAGCAGCAACCATGAAGTGTCGTCAAGCAGAGACTCCGACGAGAGCAGTGACGATGATGATGCTGACAACGAGACTTTGGTAAGAGTAAATTGCATACAGCATGGCAATATACTAGGTGTGATATTAGCCACAATTTAATAGCATACATGTGTACTATCTATATAATGCACACCATAGCCTTGCCTTCATGCTTCTATATAAAATGCACTGTATGCTTGCTTCTATATAAAACACACTGCACACAGATTAGACCTTTCAGATGACCTCATTATTATGATGGCTCCAACTTGGACATTATATACAAGACTGAGAAGCTACAGCCACCAGTTTACTCAGTAATGGTCTCCCTCCTGTGCCAGCTAGACTTAATTGTGAGAAGGGATTGTTCATTGAAATGGCAGAGCTTTAGCCAAGCTACCTTGACTCTACAGAACTCAATGCAGGGAACCAATCTGAGTCACGTAAGAAACTCCTTGAGGCTTTTGACATTGTGGAATGGGTCCAGTGCTTTGGGATCTACATGGCAATCGTATCCCACTCAAGGTCTAACCATGTTGCTGACTTAATAGGCTATCAAAGTCTCAAAATAGGAGCTTCACAGAACTGCCGTGAGGGTCAGTGGACCATCTATGACCGCCGTTTCTGTCTGAAAGCATCGGTTTCCCATACCAAACAGTGGTCTATCATAGACACCACCATTTGGAACATGACATTTCCTGACAGAGCTATCAAGAGTCATCAGCCACAAGGAACTATTCCTCCTGACTTGCTTACCCCAAACCCCTCTCACCAAGGGGTTTGGGGTAAGCAAGTCAGGAGGAATAGCCACCGAAGAAGGAATAGCCACCTCAGATGCACCCATTTGAGTTCAGCCCACCGAAGTCAATTTCCTGCAAAGAAGACACTGATTTGTTTAGATTAGATTGGAATGACAATCCAAATGGGTGCATCTGGGCTGCTTGTTGTTATGAACACATGTGCTACCGGTACGTCCATAACCCCACGGTCCAGGATAAACACCATAAACCCTCCCAGTATACCTACAGACAAAAAGATCTACAATGTAGTAACCAGTCATAATTTCCTCTCACCAATTTCATCCTGTTTATGTAGACATGTAGACTTTCATTTAGCTGAGCACATCAACTTTGCACAGCATTCCCCCTTACACTATATGCTTCATGCATACATTGCACGGCATTCATTTATGTACACTGTATGCTTATGTGTATATAAAAAAATATATATATACATATATATGACCAGGCCTGCAAAAACAGGGCATGTGGGTACAAACTACACCCCATCACACTACAGGTCAACTCGAAAAAGAATATTTGCATTCTGTAACTTGCATCATAAAGTTAATTAAATGTGTACTACTGGTGAAAAGTTTCATTGCCATAGCATAATGGTATTAAAAGCTATGAGTTAGGGAAGTTTGAAAAAGTATGCAAAAATCATGTGCCCACATGCCCTGTTTTTACAGGCCCAGTCACATATATAAGTGTACTCGTAAGGGTCATATGTCCTTAGTATGAGTCAGTATAACCCTACATAATCACTTCAACCAACAACTCACACCTCGGCTTCAACTCATTGTGAGAGGTATTAAGAGGTGGCAAGCATGTATTCACCCTGTCAGATGGCGCCTACCCATAACAATCCAAATGCTTCACAGAATTAGAAACATACTATCAAAGATTTTTTCTGAGCACTTCTAATACAATACACATTGAATGTTGTAGAATTTTCACTGATGGATCTATGAAACTATAATTTTTACCATTCTGAGATAGTAAACTAGAACTTTCATTTATAAGGTAGAGATCAAGTCAGATGAGCAACTAATTGCAGTGGTGGAGTGGTGAAGAGGTTGGACATGTAGGTGTGGATGTCATGCTTTAAAGCCTGGATGAAAATTTTCTGACATTATCAATGCACATTATTTTACTACTCAGTGACTGTTCTGTTATTGTATCTTGATCATGTTTTTTCACATGTTTGGATTTTGCTTTATATCTCTTTAGCTAATACTCTCAGTACTTTCAAATTGCAAAAGCTTTGCACTACAATAGTTATTTCATGTACAGACCAATTTTCAAGTTATTCTGTCAGGTGGATTATCTGTAGGTGTGATAACAAATTGCCTTTGCATTTTGCATAACCCCCTTGTCCTTAATCTGATCTGCATGAAAATCAGACTATAAATTACTGTATTACATTCTTGCTGCCCCTCATATTTGAAGTAAATTGATCAATAAAGCATGCTTGAGTTTTCTAAAGAATGCAAAAAGGTAAGGAAGAATGCATAAGAAGGTTAGTATGTTGATTCAAATTTGAACTAGGAGATTCCTTACTCCAAGGAAGTTTCCACTGCAAAAAAATTGCTAAATTATATTTAAGCACTATGGAGCTATGGATGCATGAGTATAGTGTTTTTTTGGTCCCGTAAAATGCACAACTGTCTGCCGCATGCCCGCACTGACTGTAGTTGGCTGCATGACACACTATCGTGTCTCTATATAGCTCAGGTACAGTATTAAGACACATGGTAGTGTGTTGTGCGGCTCAAGAAGCTGGCACGCAACACTGTATGTATATTGACAGGAAGAAAGAAAACATGATTTTCATGTATATGTAACTCTGTGCTGCCTTTATGAAACAGTAGGATGTTTACTGTGGATATGTCTACCAATGTCAGTACTCCACAAACCTAATTTCAACAAAATTGCTTCTAACGTGCCCGAGATATAAGACTTCAAAAATTGGCTTAGTTTCTTTGGTTTTTCTCCTCTTTTTCTTTGTTTTTCGCACGTACAAAAACTGCCATAAAACGTGAACACAATATCTGAGTGTCTTGAAATTTTGAACACAGAAGGGAGTATAATCGCACATTTTGTACCAAGTTTGGCTAGAATACAATAAGCAGTCAAGGAGTTATTGGCAATTATTCACAAATAATAACACTGATATTGTCATGTTTACAATGTAAACTGCTTATGGGAAGAAACTGAAAATTGGTACATGGATAGGTTAACTATTCAGAAAAACCTCAAACCTTTTGTGGTTTGAAATAAATCAAGTTAAAGACCATACAGATGGATTAATCACCTTATAAATGGTTAAGAAGAGTCAGATTTAAAGCCACAGAGCTATAACACGAAATCCAACTCTGTGTAGGAATGCAAGGTAGAGATACACTAATGGAGTGGTCACTCTAATAGAGCAATCACCCTGAAGTGAGATAAGCTAGAAACAAGTAGAGATCAATTACAAAAAACAAAAAAAAAAATCACCCTGTAGAGAGATCAACTTGATCAAATTACCCTGCAACTACATTATTTCAAGTCACCCTGTAGAGATTTCAGCTAGAAACAAGTCACCCTGTATAGAGATCAGCTTGCATGATCAAGTCACCCTGTAGAGAGTTAGAAACAAATCACTCTGGTAGAGAAATCAGCTGGAAACTGTAGAGAGATCAGCTTGATCAAGTCACCCAGTAAAGAGTTCAACTACATTTTAAGTCACCCTGTAAAGAGTTAAGCTAGAAACAAGTTACCCTGCAGAGACATCACCTGCTAGAAAAAAGTCGCTCTGTAGAGAGATCAGCAGGAAACAAGTCACCCTGTTGAAAGGTCAGCTAGAAAAAAGAGTTCAACTACATTAAGTCATCCTGTAGTGAGTTTAACTACATTAATAATCAACTCACCTCTAGAGAGTTCAGATAGAAACAAGTCACCCTGTAAAGAGTCCAACTACGAACAGTGAGAGTTCAGCTACTGTTCAGTTATGTAACAAGTCACTTATTACAGGCTTTTGCAATTGAATTTGTCAACTTTGCAAATGACTTCATCCCGTTTGCAGTAGAGTTTGTCGCCATTGCAGTAGAATTTGTCCTGTTTGCAATTGAATTCATTGGTTTTGCAATTGATTTCGTCAATTTTGCAATTGATTTCGTCAATTTTGCAATTGATTTCGTCGCTTTTGCATTAGAATTCATCGTGTTTGCACAAGAATTCATCTGTAACAAGATTGGCAGCTGCAGTGAACATGAAAACAAGATGTAACAGCTGCTCCATGATCTTGTTGAAGTACAATTGTTGTAAACAACTCTTTATAAGTGACCGAATTTGACAAAACAAGGCTTCCACACACCTCCGATTCTCTGACTTTAACAAACTGTAACTTGATTAGTCAGCAACCTATTGACCTAATATTTTCACACAATTCTTTCATAGCATAGTGAAATACCAGGTAAAAATTAAAAACTAATGGCATACTCCTACAATGAGTTATGGTGCTTTAAACTTATGGAAGTGGATGTGTGTGGAAGCCTTGTTTTGTCAAATTCGGTCAAGGTGATAATTCTTCTGCTACAGCTTCTTCAGCAACATTCGCAATTGTTCTTCACCATTGGCGATGGGTGTGGTCACTCGCAAACAAGCTAATTAACTTGACAGGCAGCTAATGGCTTCGTGTATAACTAGCTTTGATTACTCTCTAGTGTCTCAAATGGTATTATCCATGGCAAAAAAGATTCACTTTGTGATGAGCGGCTGATTTCTTACAGTCAATGTAGTTATGACGAATTTTTGTGCAAGCGCGACAAATTCTAATGCAAAAGCGACGAAATCAATTGCAAAAGAGACGAAATCAATTGCAAACGGGACGAATTTAATTGCAAATGGGACGAATTCTACTGCAAAGGTGACAAACTCTACTGCAAATGGGACGACATCTACTGCAAAGGCAACGAATTCAATTGCAAAAACCTGTACTTATGTGATAATCATTCATTTATTCAGTGTTAAATGTGACCAGGCCTGTTAAAACAATGCAAATGTTATTACTGTTATCCGTTAGTGCTATGCAGTTTAGTGGGCAGATGTTGAAGTCACTACAGAACACTCCCCTGGGCCGTAAAAATCCATTATCACCTAGCAATCTGTTGTTAAAAGCATAGCACTTATCATGATGTCTATGATGATGACAATTGGTACATACTATGATTGGCACAAGTGGGACTTAACTGTAGTGTACTACCCCACTAGTCGGTACCTAATTATAAATGGCTATAATATCAGCTTCGATTCAATGGAATACTAGAGATGTACTGCAGAGTTTATATATTTACTTTTAATACTCTAAAAGAGCACACTTTTTTTCAGAAGATTTCATAATAGAAAACACGTAGAATGCTCTAGATTTTCCATTGGTAGATCTATGAAATTATAAACTTTTACTATTTAGCTAGAATTTTCATTTATAAAGTAGAAAGTAAGTTAAGTGAACAACCATGATAGCAACAGCTCAGCAGTTAATTATTTGGGTGTTCAGTATGGATTAAATTTTATCATGCACCTCTTTACCCTGTGGTGACTGTTTTGTTAGAGTGCCTGGATTGGCACAATTTCAGTTGTTTGTTTTTTGGTTTTCAACTCTATAGCTATCAGTGTGATTTCTTTTTAACCACAAAAGGTTTGGTTAACCTATACGCAAACCAATTTTTAAGTTATTCCCTTGATTTATTAATTAGTTAATTAATAACCCCCTCACCACCAAATTTGTAGAGGCTCTAATCTACTGCTTCTAAACTGCTATAAGTTAAACACACCATACCATATAAACCTATAAAACTATAATTATATCAAATTACTCACTATCAAACAAGAAATTCAATTATTGAGATGCTGTCTACACAAGAGCAACCACAAAGCCACTATATAACTTTAAAATGCAAAAATCAATCTAAGTGACACCAAACGTAAAATTTCACAACTATATAGGCTATCACTGTTTATAACAGCACAATAAACACTGCTAACCTGTATACAGTTGAAGCGATTATCTCTAAGTATGGTTTTCTGGCATTTGAGTAAGTACACATGTGCATACAGGAACGAGGTCACTGTTTCGAGGTGTACAAAATTAGCAACATGCCACTTCAACTCCTCTCCTTACTGTTTTGTCTTTATTAGTAGTACCATTATCACTTCAAAGAATCTTCTACAATGCTTGTTATCAGCATTCCAAAAGTATGCAATTGCATCATCAAACCATACGATAGTGTGCAAGAGACCAGTTGTCCCTGTTCCCATTCACTTAAGGTGTGCCCACTACAGGATAAGTGCCAGGACTACTGTATAGCTGGAAAAATCTTCATAGAAAGTCCTTGCAGTAGTGCAGAAGAATCAGATTACAAACCACTGAGTTATGATTCGAAAGCCAACTCCGTGTAGCAAATGCGAGATCGAGTTACTCTAATAGAACAGTCACCCTAACAGAGCATTCACCTAATTTAGAATTCTATTACATTGCAAGTTATTCTGTAGGGAGTTCAGCTGCAAACAGTTAATATTATAGACAGTTCAGCAAGAAGTAAGTCGCCCTATAGAGAGTTCAGCTACAAATATATCGCTGTAGTGATTCAGAACATTACAAATCATACTGAAGAGAGTTTAGCTATAAACAAGTCATGCACCCTATAGAGAGTTTGGCTACACTCTCTAGAGAATTCAGCTACAAAAAAGTCACTGTGGAGAGAGTTCAGCTACAAAGAAACTACCCTGTAGAGAGTTCATCTATACAAACAAGTTACTCTATAGAGATCAGCTACAAACTAGTAACCCTGTAGAGGGTTCAGCTACAGACAAGTCACTTTATAGGTTATACTATGTTCAGCTACAAGTAAGTCACTCTGAAGAGAATTCAGCTACAAACAAGTTACTCTGTAGAGACGTTTGCTAAAAAAATAGTTATCTAATCCAAAGCAGCCAAGCTGTAAAAAAAGTGCGGCCCTCAAAAAGACTATGGTGAAAAAAGATGTGAGGTCTTGGCACAAAAATTTATCTGAATTGTTGTTGTTAATATTTTTACCATTAACCTACCATCACAGCCATTTCTTGGCCGCCACCTTGGATTTCACATCTTTTTTCACCATAGCCTTTTTGAGGGCCACACTTTTTTTACAGTTTGGCTATTTTGGATTAGGTTTCACTTCTTTTTGTATTTGTATACTTTGGGACTTTTTTAACCTATCTTTTTTCTTTACCACAGGAAGAAGAAAAGATGAAGCAGATTTACTTTAAATATTTCTGATTTTATCAGTAAATGTACAAATTATATATATAATACATATATTTATTATAGGACTCTCCATGGTGGTTTCTTTGTAACTGAACACTCTACAAGGTGACTTCTTCTAGCTGCTCTCACTACAGGGTGAATTGTTTGTAGCTGAACGATCTACAAGGTAACTTTTTCTAGCTGATCTCTCTACAGGGTGATTTATTTGTAGCTGAACTATCTACAAGGTAACTTCTTCTAGCTGATCTCTCTACAGGGTGATTTGTTTGTAGCTGAATTCTGTACAGATGATTTGTTTGCAGCTGAGCACTTTACAGAATGGTTTCTTTGTAGCTGAACTCTCTACAAGGTAACTTCTTCTAGCTGATCTCTCTACAGGGTGATTTGTTTGTAGCTGAACTATATACAAGATGACTTCCTCTAGCTGATCTCTCTACAAGGTGATTTGTTTGTAGCTGAATTCTGTTTACGTGATTTGTTTGCAGCTGAGTTATTTACAGAATGGTTTCTTTGTAGCTGAACTCTCTACAAGGTAACTTCTTCTAGCTGATGTCTCTACAGGGTCACTAGTTTGTAGCTGAATTCTCTACATGGTGGTTTCTTTGTAACTGAAATCTCTGCAAGGTAACTTCTTCTAGCTGATCTTTCTACAGGGTGGTTTGTTTGCAGCTGAATTCTGTACAGGTGATTTGTTTGCAGCTGAGCTCTTTACAGAATGGTTTCTTTGTAGCTGAACTCTCTACAAGGTAACTTCTTCTAGCTGATGTCTCTACAAGGTCACTATTTGTAGCTGAACTCTCTACATGGTGGTTTCTTTGTAACTGAACTCTCTACAAGGTGACGTCTTCTAGCTGATCTTACTACAGGGTGATTTTTTTGTAGCTGAACTCTCTACAATAAAACTTCTTCTAGCTGATCTCTTTACAGGGAGATTTGTTTGTAGCTGAACTCTCTACAGGTAATTTGATTGTAGCTGAACTCTCTACATGATGGTTTCTTTGTAGCTTAACTCTGTATAACGTAGCTTCTTCTAGCTGATGTCTCTACAGGGTGATTTGTTTGTAGCTGAATTCTGTATAGGTGATGTGTTTGCAGCTGAGTTCTTTACAAAATGGTTTTTTTGTAGCTGAATGCTCTACAAGATAACTTCTTCTAGCTGAACTCTCTACAGGGTGATTTGTTTGTAGCTGAACTATCTACAAGATGACTTCTTCTGGCAGATCTCTCTACAGGGTGATTTGCTTGTAGCTGAATTCTATATAAGTGATTTGTTTGCTTTACAGAATGGTTTCTTTGTAGCTGAACTCTCTACAAGGTAACTTCTTCTAGCTGATGTCTCTACAGGGTCACTAGTTTCTAGCTGAATTCTCTACATGGTGGTTTCTTTGTAACTGAACTCTCTACAAGGTAACTCCTTCTAGCTGATCTTTCTACAGGATGATTTGTTTGTAGCTGAATTCTGTACAGGTGATTTATTTGCAGCTGAGCTCTTTACAGAATGGTTTCCTTGTAGCTGAACTCTCTACAAGGTAACTTCTTCAAGCTGATGTCTCTACAAGGTCACTAGTTTGTAGCTGAACTCTCTAAATGGTGGTTTCTTTGTAACTGAACTCTCTACAAGGTGACTTCTTCTATCTGATCTTCCTACAGGGTGATTTGTTTGTAGCTGAACTCTCTACAGGTGATTTGTTTGCAGCTGAACTCTGTACATGATGGTTTCTTTGTAGCTGAACTCTCTACAAGGTAACTTCTTCTAACTGATCTCTCTACACGGCGATTTGTTTGTATCTGAACTCTCTACATGGTGGTTTCTTTGTAGCTGAGCTCTACAAGGTGATTTCTTCTAGCTGAACTATCCCTTTCCATAGTTGCATGAACTCCCTACAAGGTAACTTCTAGCTGATCTCTCTACAGGGCGAATTGTTTGTAGCTGATCTCTCTACAGGGCGACTTGTTTGTAGCTGATCTCTATACAGGTTACTTGTTTCTAGCTGATCCCTTGAATTCTCTTCATGGTGACTGCTCTATTACTGTATTAGGATGACTG
Source organism: Dysidea avara (assembly GCF_963678975.1). Lineage (NCBI taxonomy): Eukaryota > Metazoa > Porifera > Demospongiae > Dictyoceratida > Dysideidae > Dysidea > Dysidea avara. Next base: position 29,604,393 of record NC_089275.1, read on the forward strand.
CTCTATTAGAGTATCTCGATCTCGCACTTGCTATACCAAGTTGAATTTCGTGTTATAACTCCGTCTCTTTATGTCTGATTCTTCTACACCATTGAAGAGCCTTTCTAAGATGATTACTCCATCTATACAGCGATTTTCAAAGCATCACCCAAAAGCGGTTTATCTGGTAGTCGTGGCAAGCAGTCGTTTTTTATCAAGACACACGGTAGTGTGTCGTGCGGCCCAAGAAGCGGGCGCGCAACACCCGTAGTATATTGACAGGAAGAAAGAAAACGCAATTTTCGCACCTCCGTAGCTCTGTGCTACCTTGATGAAACAAGACGATTTTTGCTGTGGACACTCCCTCCACCTTCAGCACTCCACATTCCAAATTAGAGCGAAATCGCTTCACGCGTTCAGAGATATGCGACTTCAAAAATTGGCTTAGTTTCTTCGTTTTTTCTTCTTATTTTTCTTCCTCTTTTCGCACACTTACAAAAACTGCTATAAAACGCGCACGCCATATCCAATTGCCTTGAACTTTGGCACACAGAAGGGGGTATAAAGGCGCATCTCTGTGCCAACATTGGCTAGGATACTATAAACAGGAAAAGAGTTATGATCGATTATTCACGAAAAATAACACCAATATGTTGTCACGCCTACAGGGTAAACCGCGTATGGAAAGAAGCTGAAAATCGGTGGGTAATTAGGTTAACTATTGAACCTAAAATCTTTTGTGGTTTGAAAGAAATCGAGCTAAAAACCAGGAAGATACAACGAAAAAACCAACAGTGTGTAACAATTATGCAATCGAGATTAACTAATAAAAAACGACTGCTTGCCACGCCTACCAGATAAACCGCTAGGGGGGATGCTTTGAAAATCGCTTTATAGATGGAGTAATCATCTTAGAAAGGCTCTTCAATGGTGTAGAAGAATCATACTTAAAGCCACGGAGTTATAACACGAAATCCAACTTGGTGCAGCAAGTGCGAGATCGAGATACTCTAATAGAGCAGTCATCCTAATAGAGCAGTCACCCTGAAGAGAATTCAAGAGATCAGCTAGAAACAAGCAACCTGTATAGAGATCAGCTAGAAACAAGTCACCCTGTAGAGAGATCAGCTACAAACAATTCACCCTGTAGAGAGATCAGCTAGAAAAAGTTACCTTGTAGGGAGTTCATGCAACTATGGAAAGGGATAGTTCAGCAAGAAGAAGTCACCTTGTAGAGAGTTCAGCTACAAAGAAACCATCATGTAGAGAGTTCAGCTGCAAACAAATCTCCCTGTAGAAAGATCAGCTAGAAGAAGTCACCTTATAGAGAGTTCAGCTACAAAGAACCATCATGTAGAGAGTTCAGCTACAAACAAATCTCCCTGTAGAAAGATCAGCTAGAAGAAGTTACCTTGTAGAGAGTTCAGCTTCAGAGAAATCACCCTGTAGAAAATTCAGCCACAAACAAATTGCCCTGTAGAAAGATTAGTTAGAAGAAGTTACCTTGTAGAGAGTTCAGCTACAAAGAAACCATTCTGTAAAGAGCTCAGCTGCAAACAAATCACCTGCACAGAATTCAGCTACAAACAAACCACCCTGCAGAGAGATCAGCTAGAAGAAGTTACCTTGTAGATTATTCAGCTACTAACAATTCACCCTGTAGAGAGGGCATCAAGAAGAAGTCACCTTGTAGAGTGTTCAGTTACAAAGAAACCACCATGGAGAGTTCTGTAATAAATATATGTATTATATATATAATTTGTACATTTACTGATAAAATCAGAAATATTTAAAGTAAATCTGCTTCATCTTTTCTTCTTCCTGTGGTAAAGAAAAAAAAGGTAGGTTAAAAAGTCCCTGTGGTATACAAATACAAAAAGAAATGAAATCTAATCCAAAACAGCCAAGCTGTAAAAAAACAGTGTTGCCCTCAAAAAGGCTATGGTGAAAAAAGATGTGAAATCCAAGGTGGCGGCCAAGAAATGGCTGTGATGGTAGGTTAATGATAAAAATTTTAATAACGGCAATTTAGGTGAATTTTTTGCCAAGACCAAGTGGCACAAAAATTCACCTGAATTGTCGTTATTAAAATTTTTACCATTAACCTACCATCACAACCATTTCTTGGCCGCCACCTTGGATTTCACATCTTTTTTCACCATAGCCTTTTTGAGGGCCGCACTGTTTTTTTACAGCTTGGCTGTTTTGGATTAGATATCTATTCCAAAATAGCAACCAAGCTGTGAAATAAGGGTGGAACCCCCAAACAGTCAGGTATAAAATCAAAGGTGGTGGCCAAGATGTGGCTGTAATGATGATAATGCCAGGCATGGAGTGCGATACCACAAGGTTTTTGTCTTTTCAAAACAAGTGCTCAAACAATTAGTTGATGGAATTTTTTATAATTTGTAAGTACTGTATTTCCACCCGTTATATACAAAAACTAGAGCAAACATATGTAACTAGATCTGAAAGAATCTCACATGTTTGTGCAAGCCTAATTTTATGACAGAATACGTTTTATACACAATTATGTGTATTGTGTTACAGCTCCAACTGAAACTCCACTAAATGTCAATGTAACTGTTGAGACATCTCGTAATATCACATTGTCATGGGACCAACCTTCACTAGAAGAACAAAATGGCATACTTACTATATATCATGTGATAATCATGGAAACCCAGATACTATATTTAGACAATGGAACAGTAATCACACCAATGGGAGAGAATTTCAACAGAACATATAATGTTTCAGAAGGGCGTATACAGTTGGTTGACATGTTACATCCTAGCTACAACTACACTGTTAGAATAGCAGCAGCTAATGCAGCAGGAATAGGTCCCTTTAGTGACCCCATTATTGTGATGACATTGGAGGATGGTGAGTATTATGTACTGTTGTTAGCAGAGAATAGCTACAGTTGTATGTATGCCACTATTTATTTTATGACTAATGAATAGGACCCTTAAACCCGCATAATCCAGAAAACTGGATCTAATATGCATGTCCTGGACAAAGACATGCATAGGACATGCATAAAAGACGGTACTTCCACATCTCATTTCTAATATCAGGACTAAGGCCCTAAAACACAAACATGCACATAATCCAAGAACAAAAAAAAAGCAGGGAAAATGATTGAATAGTTTAACATCTTGACAACAGCACTAGTAGGTTTACATAAGTAGTGAATAGACATACAATTAAACTAGGGTATAAACAACAGAAGTTAACGGTGTGTGTGTGTGTTCGTGTGTGTGTTCGTGTGTGTGTTCATGTGTGTGTGTGTGTATCAACTTGTTACACATTATGATATTATGTATACTCATGCTACACAGCTCCAACTGAAACTCCACTAAATGTCAGTGTAACTGTTGAGACATCTCGTAATATCGCATTATCATGGGACCGACCTTCACTAGAAGAACAAAATGGCATACTTACTATATACCATGTGATAGTCATGGAAACCCAGATACTATATTTAGACAATGGAACAGTAATCACACCAATGGGAGAGAATTTCAACAGAACATATGAAGTTTCAGAAGGACGTATACAGTTGGTTGACATGTTACATCCTAGCTACAACTACACTGTTAGAATAGCAGCAGCTACTGCAGCAAGAATAGGTCCCTTTAGTGACCCCATTATTGTGATGACATTGGAGGATGGTGAGTATTATGTACTGTTGTTAGCAGAGAATAGCTACAGTTGTATGTATGCCACTATTTATTTTATGACTAATGAATAGGACCCTTAAACCCGCATAATCCAGAAAACTGGATCTAATATGCATGTCCTGGACAAAGACATGCATAGGACATGCATAAAAGACGGTACTTCCACATCTCATTTCTAATAAGGCCCTAAAACACAAACATGCACATAATCCAAGAACAAAAAAAAAAGCAGGGAAAATAATTGAATAGTTTAACATCTTGGCAACAGTACTAGTAGGTTTACATAAGTAGTGAATAGACATACAATTAAACTAGGGTATAAACAACAGAAGTTAACGGTGTGTGTGTGTGTGTGTGTGTGTGTGTGTGTGTGTGTGTGTGTGTGTGTGTGTGTGTGTGTGTGTGTGTGTGTGTGTGTGTGTGTGTGTGTGTGTGTGCATGTACGTGCGTGTGTGTGTGTGTGTGTGTTCGTGCGTGTGTGTGTTCATGTGTGTGTGTGTGTATCAACTTGTTACACATTATGATATTATGTATACTCATGCTACACAGCTCCAACTGAAACTCCACTAAATGTCAGTGTAACTGTTGAGACATCTCGTAATATCACATTGTCATGGGACCGACCTTCACTAGAAGAACAAAATGGCATACTTACTATATACCATGTGATAGTCATGGAAACCCAGATACTATATTTAGACAATGGAACAGTAATCACACCAATGGGAGAGAATTTCAACAGAACATATGAAGTTTCAGAAGGACGTATACAGTTGGTTGACATGTTACATCCTAGCTACAACTACACTTTTAGAATAGCAGCAGCTAATGCAGCAGGAATAGGTCCCTTTAGTGAACCCATTACTGTGATGACACTGGAAGATGGTGAGTTTTTGTGTTAAGTGTATAAAGCCATTTGCTAGTAAAATCCAATTGAATTAATTATCTGGATGGTAGTATGATATCTACACTAAACATGTCATTTGGCAGTTCAATATGTTACGTGATGAAAATTTCACTTGGCAACAGTAGGCCCGTGACAATGACAACAATGCATTAGAAGCCTGTAGTTGGATACAGTGAGTATAGCTAATGACAACCACATGTTCAAACTGTTATGGGCACTCATGGTATTTTGATAACTAAACTGTATGCACATTTAAAGTGAAGACCAGCCAAGATGAGAATGCTTGTTAGAAAAACCAACTATGAAATGGCTATAATCATTGTTAGAAATTCTACAGTATTACAATAGTGAGACTTACAATTTTTAGCTAAACTCTTGTGTACCAGGCTACCAACTCAATCACAAAAGTTTGCAATTAAGTGATACAATTCATGTGCTCTAATAGTACAGTCACCATTAATGTTGATTTAATTGATAATCGTGAAAATGGATTTTTACCTTGTCTAGTTTTGATGATACTTGGTACTGGAAGTATTGGAATCAGTGCAACCGTCACTAAACTAGTTATTTGAGTAGGATTAACTCATACTCTGACAACACATTTGCATTCCAATGGTGAATCCAGCATGGGGCATTTGGCTCCCACCCTCACCCCTCTCTGCCATTCCTTTCAGGGGGAGGTCTGGTATATCACTTTGATATGCCAGTATGACATATTGAATACTTTTAGTTTGAAAGGCAGACATGTCTCCTCCCATTATTGCAAATTCTCCTAAAACCAAACTCAAACTGTCACCCAGCACCTTCGTACATAGCAAGCGCCTCTAAAAATAATTATCATTTGTATTAAACAGCAATTAATAGTTTTTGTAACAGCTGTTAAGATTTCACAACCTTCTGCAAATGGCCTAAATGGTAAAATTCAACAGTGAAACTGATTGTTTGCTGCTATGTGTAAGCATCAGTTATAACAGACTGTAAAGCTTATCTACTGTATATACTAGCTGCTAGGAGTGGCTTCCCCTTTTTAATGGTGTGGATCTGAACTTGTTTGTGCCTCTTCTGCATTTGGATCCCTTTATGTCATGCCAAGTTTTCGCTAAATTGATTACATGTATTGTAATGGAATTTTTTGCAAAATGTAAGTTACGCATGCACAAGTGTGTATGTGGCCTTGGCACCTTGCACACATTATCCTTGAGTCTCTAGAAAACTTGTAAGCAAAGTAGATAAAGAAAGGGCAAAAGTAAACAGTATACTAGCTTTTATCCCATCATCAACATAGTGGCTTATCCATCATACAGCATGAATGATGCTATTTTGTTACCAAGCAACAAAGCTATTTCAGTTTGAGTTTTGCTGAGTTTATATTTGATCAATGCATATGTATGATGCCATCTAAGTTCAATATTCCATACTGTGCTCAAGTAAAGCTGTAAAAAAATAGGGCAGCCCCCAAAAAGGCTATGGTGGGAAAAGATGTGAAATCCAAGGTGGCGGCCAAGAAATGGCTATGATGGTAGGTTAATGGTAAAAATATTAATAACAGCAATTTAGGTGAATTTTTTGCCAAGACCAAGCGGCACAAAAATTCACCTGAATTGTCGTTATTAAAATTTTTACCATTAACCTACCATCACAGCCATTTCTTGGCCGCCACCTTGGATTTCACATCTTTTTTCACCATAGCCTTTTTGAGGGCTGCACTGATTTTTTACAGCTTGGCTGTTTTGGATTAGATATCTATTCCAAAATAGCAACCAAGCTATGAAATAAGGGTGGAACCCCAAAACAGTCAGGTATAAAATCAAAGGTGGTGGCCAAGATGTGGCTGTAATGATGATAATGCCAGGAATGGAGTGCGATACCACAAGGTTTTTGTCTTTTCAAAACAAGTGCTCAAAGAATTAGTTGATGGAATTTTTTATAATTTGTAAGTACTGTATTTCCACCCGTTATATACAAAAACTAGAGCAAACATATGTAACTAGATCTGAAAGAATCTCACATGTTTGTGCAAGCCTAATTTTATGACAGAATACGTTTTATATACAATTATGTGTATTGTGTTACAGCTCCAACTGAAACTCCACTAAATGTCAATGTAACTGTTGAGACATCTCGTAATATCACATTGTCATGGGACCAACCTTCACTAGAAGAACAAAATGGCATACTTACTATATATCATGTGATAATCATGGAAACCCAGATACTGTATTTAGACAATGGAACAGTAATCACACCAATGGGAGAGAATTTCAACAGAACATATAATGTTTCAGAAGGACGTATACAGTTGGTTGACATGTTACATCCTAGCTACAACTACACTGTTAGAATAGCAGCAGCTACTGCAGCAGGAATAGGTCCCTTTAGTGACCCCATTATTGTGATGACATTGGAGGATGGTGAGTATTATGTACTGTTGTTAGCAGAGAATAGCTACAGTTGTATGTATGCCACTATTTATTTTATGACTAATGAATAGGACCCTTAAACCCGCATAATCCAGAAAACTGGATCTAATATGCATGTCCTGGGCAAAGACATGCATAGGACATGCATATAAGACGGTACTTCCACATCTCATTTCTAATATCAGGACTAAGGCCCTAAAACACAAACATGCACATAATCCAAGAACAAAAAAAAAGCAGGGAAAATGATTGAATAGTTTAACATCTTGACAACAGCACTAGTAGGTTTACATAAGTAGTGAATAGACATACAATTAAACTAGGGTATAAACAACAGAAGTTAACGGTGTGTGTGTGTGTGTGTTCGTGTGTGTGTTCATGTGTGTGTGTGTGTATCAACTTGTTACACATTATGATATTATGTATACTCATGCTACACAGCTCCAACTGATACTCCACTAAATGTCAGTGTAACTGTTGAGACATCTCGTAATATCACATTATCATGGGACCGACCTTCACTAGAAGAACAAAATGGCATACTTACTATATACCATGTGATAGTCATGGAAACCCAGATACTATATTTAGACAATGGAACAGTAATCACACCAATGGGAGAGAATTTCAACAGAACATATGAAGTTTCAGAAGGACGTATACAGTTGGTTGACATGTTACATCCTAGCTACAACTACACTGTTAGAATAGCAACAGCTACTGCAGTAGGAATAGGTCCCTTTAGTGAACCAATTACTGTAATGACACTGGAAGATGGTGAGTAATTGTGTTTAATTGTATAAAGCCATTTGCTAGTAAAATGCAATTGAATCAATTATCTGGATAGTAGTATGATATCTACACTAAACATGTCATTTGGCAGTTCAGTATGTTAACTGATGAACATTTCACTTGGCAACAGAAGGCCCGTGACAATGACAACAATGTATTGGAAGCCTGTAGTTGGATACATTGAGTATAGCTAATTACAACCACTTGTTCAAAGTGTTATGGGTACTCATGGTATTTTGATGACTAAACTGTATGCATATTGAAAGTGAAGACCAGCCAAGATGAAAATACTTGTTAGAAAAACCAACTATGAAATGGCTATAATCATTGTTAGAAATTGTACAGTATTATAATAGTGAGACTTACAATTTTTAGCTAAACTCTTGTGTACCAGGCTACCAACTCAATCACAAAAGTTTGCAATTAAGTGATACAATTCATGTGCTCTAATAGTACAGTCACCATTAATGTTGATTTAATTGATAATCGTGAAAATGGATTTTTACCTTGTCTAGTTTTGATGTACTCGACAAAACATTGTCATTTTTCTTAATACTCCCACATATTGTCATGTTGTAGTTAGTTCCTGCTTGGTTAAATGCCTATCAGGTTTACATGTCATTGATGCACATTGAATATACGACTGCTGGTGGAGGTTTATAGCAATTTATATAAATTTAGTACGTGACCAGATCTATAAGAACTGCATATTTGCACTTTTTTGACTAGAATAGTCAACCAAAATTTTGACCATAGAAACTAAAAGTTTTAGAAGCTACAGCACTACAAAGTGCTAACAGAAGAATGGTCAGTGAAAATACACAAATAAACTATAGTCCCTTGAAGAACTGTAGTCTTGTATAGAGAACTTACACCACCAAATTCCCTTTGAGCAGGCAAATCCAATACTGGATAAGTTATGTCGTACAGATCCTTCTTATGGGCAAAAACCGAGTCGCATGTCCAAAGTGAGGTTAACTAATGTTCATTCCTTTGTCTCCTTGGGAGCACTGACAAAGCAAAGATACCTATTGCCTTGATGATACCAAGGTTTTTGTCTTTTCAAAACAAGTGCTCAAACAATTAGTTAATGGAATTTTTTTATAATTTTTAAGTACTGTATTTCCACCCGTTAAATACAAAAACTAGAGCAAACATATGTAACTAGATCTGAAAGAATCTCACATGTTTGTGCAAGCCTAATTTTATGACAGAATACGTTTTATACACAATTATGTGTATTGTATTACAGCTCCAACTGAAACTCCACTAAATGTCAATGTAACTGTTGAGACATCTCGTAATATCACATTGTCATGGGACCAACCTTCACTAGAAGAACAAAATGGCATACTTACTATATATCATGTGATAATCATGGAAACCCAGATATTATATTTAGACAATGGAACAGTAATCTCACAAATGGGAATGAATTTCAACAGAACATATAATGTTTCAGAAGGACGTACACAATTGATTGACATGTTACATCCTAGTTACAACTACACTGTTAGAATAGCAGCAGCTAATGCAGTAGGAATAGGTCCATTTAGTGAACCCATTACTGTGATGACACTGGAGGATGGTGAGTTTTTGTGTTTAAGTGTATAAAGCCATTTGCTAGTAAAATCCAATTGAATTAATTATCTGGATGGTAGTATGATATCTACACTAAACATGTCATTTGGCAGTTCAATATGTTACGTGATGAAAATTTCACTTGGCAACAGTAGGCCCGTGACAATGACAACAATGCATTAGAAGCCTGTAGTTGGATACATTGAGTATAGCTAATGACAACCACATGTTCAAACTGTTATGGGCACTCATGGTGTTTTGATAACTAAACTGTATGCACATTTAAAGTGAAGACCAGCCAAGATGAGAATGCTTGTTAGAAAAACCAACTATGAAATGGCTATAATCATTGTTAGAAATTCTACAGTATTACAATAGTGAGACTTACAATTTTTAGCTAAACTCTTGTGTACCAGGCTACCAACTCAATCACAAAAGTTTGCAATTAAGTGATACAATTCATGTGCTCTAATAGTACAGTCACCATTAATGTTGATTTAATTGATAATCGTGAAAATGGATTTTTACCTTGTCTAGTTTTGATGATACTTGGTACTGGAAGTATTGGAATCAGTGCAACCGTCACTAAACTAGTTATTTGAGTAGGATTAACTCATACTCTGACAACACATTTGCATTCCAATGGTGAATCCAGCATGGGGCATTTGGCTCCCACCCTCACCCCTCTCTGCCATTCCTTTCAGGGGGAGGTCTGGTATATCACTTTGATATGCCAGTATGACATATTGAATACTTTTAGTTTGAAAGGCAGACATGTCTCCTCCCATTATTGCAAATTCTCCTAAAACCAAACTCAAACTGTCACCCAGCACCTTCGTACATAGCAAGCGCCTCTAAAATTAATTATCATTTGTATTAAACAGCAATTAATAGTTTTTGTAACAGCTGTTAAGATTTCACAACCTTCTGCAAATGGCCTAAATGGTAAAATTCAACAGTGAAACTGATTGTTTGCTGCTATGTGTAAGCATCAGTTATAACAGACTGTATAGCTTATCTACTGTATATACTAGCTGCTAGGAGTGGCTTCCCCTTTTTAATGGTGTGGATCTGAACTTGTTTGTGCCTCTTCTGCATTTGGATCCCTTTATGTCATGCCAAGTTTTCGCTAAATTGATTACATGTATTGTAATGGAATTTTTGCAAAATGTAAGTTACGCATGCACAAGTGTGTATGTGGCCTTGGCACCTTGCACACATTATCCTTGAGTCTCTAGAAAACTTGTAAGCAAAGTAGATAAAGAAAGGGCAAAAGTAAACAGTATACTAGCTTTTATCCCATCATCAACATAGTGGCTTATCCATCATACAGCGTGAATGATGCTATTTTGTTACCAAGCAGCAAAGCTATTTCAGTTTGAGTTTTGCTGAGTTTATATTTGATCAATGCATATGTATGATGCCATCTAAGTTCAATATTCCATATCGTGCTCAAGTAAAGCTGTAAAAAAATAGGGCGGCCCCCAAAAAGGCTATGGTGAAAAAAGATGTGAAATCCAAGGTGGCGGCCAAGAAATGGCTGTGATGGTAGGTTAATGGTAAAACTTTTAAAACGACAATTCAGGTGAATTTGTGTTGCCTCTCCTAGTCACCATAGCCTTTTTGGGGACCGCACTCTTTTTTTACAGCTTGGCTGTTTTGGATTAGATTAATTGCATTTACATACTTGTATTGAGTGAAGTGGGATGGTAGGGAAATATTTCACTTTTGTTTTGTAGTGATAGCATACACTTTTAGATGCCCTGATCTGGTATTCTTAGTTTTATAGATTATGTAATGATCAATTAGACATCACTGTGTTTAGTTCTACAAACAGGTTGGTTCAATTGTACTCCTACACATGGTGTGCCAACTTTAATTCACTGTGAAACATGTTAGCTTCAGTGATACAGTTGGTTCATCTTCTATGCTGGCATCAAACATTTTAACTTCAATTCATTGTAATCCACACAAAAACAGCCAAGCTGTAAAAAATGATGCAGCCTTTATAAGCTTGGGTGAAAAGGTTGTGAAATCAAAGGTGGCAGCCAAGAAATAGCTGCAATGATGTTAATGAAAATAAATTTTAATAATCAAGACTCACAGTAGTGAGTCACGTGGCCAGTAAAACAGAAACTCGTGCTGCAGAAAATAAATGACGCGACCACTACATGTGAGGATTTTACAGGAATGAACGTTGTCAAATTCGGCCTTCCTGTAACTCACCAATCACTTACGCTATCCTTCTGAAACTCTAGAGTACTCTAGAGTTGAACTCATCGTGTCACTAGTAACTACCACACAAGCAGTGAAGCAAATCCATGCTGACTGTTTCGAGATCGAGATTGCCGACATCAAAGGGGATGCTTCATTTTTTGTTGTTTTCTTATTATTTTTTATCGCATGCGGTTAGATGCAACCGCAGGTGTATATATGCCTTGTGTTCCTTTGTGCATCTAAACATTGATTTCCCTGCTATCGCTTCAGTACTCTCTCAATTGCCTCAAGATTCACATCATTGATTTCATACATCATTGCCTTACAGTCGTAATTTCTGCACCAAATGAAGTTTCAGTTGTCCTCAGTCGACCTAGAGGCAAAATACAAAACCTATATTGTTGTTTTCCGCAATACTCACTTGGCATGTAGGGCAATTGTCTTTAAACTGTTCTAAAAGTTTTGTTGAGGTTGAAACATATGTTTTCGAGAATGGCTAGTTTGAAATTTGAATTTAGTCACCCCCACGTAATTTGCTCTCTGTAAGAATTTAACTCGGAATTTAAAGACTGATGCAGAGCACAACTGCGGTCACTGGTTATCGATGAACTGGGCTGTGTGTAGTTAATCAGTGCATGTAGCCATAAAGAAGTGCTTCATGCCATCGTTCGATTTGAAATTAGTCACCCCCACATAATTTGCTGTCTAAGGGTGTGGCTTAAAGAATGACACAAAGCACAACTGCGGTTACCAGTTGTTGACACAAGCTGTGAGTAATTAGCACATGTAGCTAGCCAAAAAGGAAGTGTGCAAAACCACCAATAATTTACAATTGTCACCATGCATTGTAGTTACTTGTCCAATGCCTACTGATCCCATGAATGGAATGATCAATTGTTCACTGGGAGATAATGGAGTTCTTTCTTATGAAGACACTTGTACTGCTACATGTGACACTGGGTATATGCTAACTGGTGATGCCACGAGGACTTGTCAAGGTGATGGAATGTTCAATGGAACTGAGGCTATGTGTAATAGAGGTAAACTGTGTGCATGTTTAATTTACACTGTGTAATTAATTCAAATCATTTTCCTGCAGTTCCTTGCTCAATGCCCCCTAATCCTATGAATGGAATGATTAATTGTTCATTGGGAGATGATGGAGTTCTTTCTTATGAAGACACTTGTGATATAGTTTGTAACACTGGGTATGAAATACAGTCTGGTGATGACATGACAACCTGTCAGAGTGATGGAATGTTTAATGGTACCAGTGCTACATGTAGCAGAGGTGTGTAACACGTAAATTTTACAGTTACAGAAACATGCCAGCTGGGTGATGTTCCTTTTGCATATTTAAACAGTGCGCACCCCCAGAATGCAATACCATTTATTATATATTATGTGAACATAAACACAGACAGTATTGCTAATAGTTGCATAGCTACACACACCTATTTTCCACTGCAACAAGCTCTACTTTAACCAAACTCTAGTTTTACACACAAAGTTGAGAAGTGTAAAACTACACATACATAACAACACTAAGCACTCAATACAAATGAGCAAAATGATAAACATCTACACTAGATAAGCATTCCATTTGTGGCACAGCACATAGCTGGATGTATCAGTAAGTCTTACAAAGAAATTGTACTAGCTTGCAGTTACATACGTATCAGTATCATAATATATAGCTAATTTAATCAATATGTCTTAATCAATGAGTATCAGATATGGCCACCCTTAAATTTATTCTATAAATAAAATAATAAACTAAATGTTGGGATTTTAGCAGTAACAACAGTACCAATATAACATGTATTTCATACAATTAAGGTATGCATAAATACTGTAAGTACCAATTTCATGGTCAACACAAACATGTACCACATGTACATCAATACATGTGGGACTGAATACTGGATAATCACCCATACAGACACATTGATTATATTCTCAGAATAATAAATCTTAATGTTTTGAAGCATTATAACTCACCATGCAGCCCTTGCAGCTACACATACACAATTTCACCAAAAATGGAACTATTCATGACCTTCCAATAGCCACTAGAGTTCCACAATTTCAGATAGGTTTTTCATGAGTGTTGCTGTAACAGGAGTGCAGGTGGAATGTAAGTGGTAGTAAGGTGAGCCACAGCTAGAATTCAAAATAGATGGGAATGGTATTTGAAGGCACCATACCCCAAAATAGCATTTTAGGGGGCAGTTCATAGGCCACAGTCTAACAGAACAAATGTATCTCACCCTTTTAGCACACCCTACTCGTCTGTCCATTGTTGCATTCCTGGGCTTTGCAGAGCTGTAGGCGCATCTGGAAATCAGAAAGCCAATTGTGATAAGCAAAGCCAATGATATGAAAGCAAGTATTGCATGGAATTTGTTAGTCTGATAATGCAATGCAGCAACTTCATCTGTACCTAGGCTGTTTCATCCATATGTTCATGATCTTTGGTTTATAGATTATGTAATGATCAATTAGACATCACTGTGTTTATTTCTACAAATAGGTTGGTTCAATTGTACTCCTACACATGGTATACCAACTTTAGTTCTGTCAACGCACCGATGGTCCGGGCAAAAACGGTCCGGCCGGACCATTTATGCTGTCATAAATGGTCCGGCCGGACCATTTGTGCATGCATAACTGGTCCCCCCGGACCATACATGTCTGTGCAAAAATGGTCCGGCCTGAACATAAATGGTCCGCCTCCAGTCTTTCATTAGCCGGCCATAACGGCACTCCCTACCTCAAGTATTCCGCCACTGTGCCACCAGGGATCCCTCTGCCACCGTAACTAAGCGTCCACAAACGCATGCCTGATGCCGTGGCTTTGCTACAAGAAAGCTATATCAATACCAGTACCTGGACTGAGCATAATATAGCCGACCCTATAGTAGAACGTCTCTTTGCTAGCATAAACAACTATGGTGTACTATACTGTAGTTTCTATTCCAGAACAATTCGTGATTAGAATAATTACACTGTTAATTCGAGTGGATGACTCCTGTGCCAACTTGCATGAAGATCATACAAATCATAGCTACATGTATGAGATTCATACAAGTTGCCACAGGTGTTATCTACAGTGTATGAAGTTCATATTTTCGAATTAACATGCAGTGTAGCTATATTCTGGCACAGCTAATAATAATTAACTGTAGCTATGTTAGGTATAGTTACTCATATCTTGCTACGTAGCTAATTCTGTTACAATTTTCCACAGGTGAATTTTGCTATTAAAATAAGATTATAATGCTAAAGCACTGTAGCTATAAAGATACATGGCATGGTTGCAATTATTCAAAGTCATTAATCTGGTGAATGTCCTGGGAGCATTCGTGGCATGAAAAAGTTTTTACATTCTTGGCCTCTTCAGGCTTCAGGTTGGTACAGATGATGTGTGACCATTGCTTACATTTATCACATCGTACCTGTAAAAATACATTAAAATGTGCATATATTATTGTGTATTAGTCTTACCCAATCAACATATTGTGGATGACTTATACTTTGTTCCCCTGCACCACACATTATACACCTTTCGGTCATATCAACTATAGAATGTGTATATCAAATACCATAATGCAGGCACATTCGTTTGTAGCTAGAGGTCATTATGTACTATAGTACCTGAGTATGAAAGCAATGCAACACCTATATCAATCTGTGCTTGTGTAGTATTCATTCTGCACAGGCTATTTTCTTCAATGCTTCCTGATAGAAACAGCTGCTCAGCCATCTAACAAAAAACTATAATGCTATACTTATAATGATTGTATGATTATACCTTCATGCAGTATACACCACAGTTGGAGGTATCATACTGAATCTTTCTCTTCAGCTGCTTCAACTCAAACTTAGTGATGTCTAAATGGTCCTTTCCTAATATTTCACCCCTTCTCTTGAAGTAATTCCTGTATAAACAGGTGTTCAGCAATTGAAGTCACATTTTCAAGTAACATATGTATGCCAAAAAACTTATTTGCCATGTAACTAACTAACTTTACAGCAGCAAATGCACCACGGCTTGACCGTGAAGGTCCATAGGGATCAAGATAATAAAAGCTTTTCTGCTCCAAGTCCATAGCCTAAAAACATAATAGCGTAACAGATGACAATGTTACTGATGAGCAGACTTACAATGAGAATCCAATGGTTACTACCTTGGTTGTAGCATCCTCCAATGTACTTATACGTGCTCAATGATTCCTAGCAACCAAGGGAACAACTCTCATTGCAATAATTATACATAGCTTAATTACTTTGTTATTGTGTGCAAAATGTTACTAACCGCTTTGCAAAAATCCGTTAACAATACATCAGGATCTTTCTTTTCGGTATTAATGTCAACCGGTAGCACTGGCTTTCGTGCAAACATGAGTTCAAATGGTGAGTATTGTGTAGATTCTTGTTTGGAGGTATTATAGCTATAAACACATGTATCCAAAAAGTCTTCCCATTGCTCTTTCTTATGATCAATAAATTTCACAATCATGTTCTGTAGTGTCTGGTTAAATCGTTCAACCAAGCCATTGGCCTAAGGGAAATATATATACTTAATCGACAATCTGTATATGATATAATAACAATGTAGTTGTATAATTGCTACGGACACCAATGCAAGAAAATTATACCTGCGGATGATAAGCAGTTGTTAATCTGTGATCAATCTGGAGCAATGACATCATTCGTTTATCAAGGTGGTTGTTAAATTCTGTTCCCTGATCTGTTGTGATGACTCTAGGAATTCCCATCCTCATGAAAATCTATAATAAAACACAGATCTATAAATAGATATCATTTACATAAAGCTACGTATATAGATACCTTAAATAGAGAATTAGCTACTTGAAATGCACTTTTGTCCGGGGTAGCTATGGCCTCTGCCCACTTTGTGAAGTAGTCAATAACTGTTAAAATATAGCGATTTCCTGCAAAAAATGTGTGCAATTTTTACAGAATAAATAATAATAATTGATGCTGATTCATGCATGCATTGTGAAAAGTAAGTGCATGGTGATACCTGTGACAAGTGAATGCCAATAGCTATATTATATTTTAGTGATGGTCACTATATTAATATAATATGTTTGCCACAGATCTCACCATTAATCTTTACAGAGCCATTGCATGCTTTTACTGTATACATACCTGCTGGAGACTGATATGCAATTGGGCCAACAAAATCTACGCCTAGATGATACCAGGGAGCCTTGACTGGTACAGGATTCAGTGCAGGGGCAATAGTTTCTAGCTTTCTGTTCACATGCTGGCAAATATCACATCGTTGCACCTATGCATTCCGTACAAGATATGGCATTACATTTGTATTACATGCTCATGCAGAGTGCATCTTACAATTTCTTTAGCATCCTTAGATACCCCTTTCCACATAAACCTCTCAGTAATTCTTGCCAGTGTCTTCCTGTATCCAAGATGGCCAGAGGTCTGATCTCCATGACAAGCTTGTACAATCCTAAGCTGTTCCTTTCTTTCTCTAATGTATCGAACTTGTTGCACCTGAACATGCAAATTAAGAAATGATATGGCTACATATACATGCATGTATGTGCACTATAGCCACACCTCATCCTTTCCTTTATGTTTTTTTCTAAACACCAATTCTCCATCAACCACACAAAAGTTTGCTGCCTTTCTTCTTACAATTCGCTTCTGATTTTGAGTAAGGCCTTCTCTATACTGCTTCCTTGTCACATAAACATAAACATCTTCTAGTGTGTCAGTTTCCAATTCGTCCTCGAAATGGTTATCCTCCTTATCAGTATTATGAGCCATCACTGGAAGCAAGCAACTTGCGCCACTTCAAGTTGCAGATTATTCACTCTAAACTTGATCTCTGAGCCTTTCGTGTTCGTTAGAGCTAGTATATAGTCCTGCTGTAGCTGCAGTATAGCCGCGGATCCTCAGTCAGTAAATTGAACGCCGGCACGCGACTGCGTCGTATCGAATCTTGCTCCTTAGCCGGATATGCTGTATAAGCTAACTACCAGACTCCCTATACCAACAAGATACGGCCGCAACAACCAGTTATACAGTCTATACACTCCAACTCTGTCTGCTATTTGAGCTAACTAAGCAGTACTGAGATATCTATTGGATTTAGTTTATGTCAGCATGCTGAGAGATTTTGCGAGATTTCTTTGAAGGCACCGCTTCAAAGAGATGAGGCTAACCTATATTTGGTGTATATAGCTATTCTTGTCGACTGTACGGTGGCAAATAGTCGTTGCAGTTTAGTTTGGTAACCCGGACCATTTATGTTCGGGTAGGACCATTTATGTCGTCATAGATGGTCCGGCCGGACCATTTATGTCGAACATATTTGGTCCGGCCGGACCGTTTATGCACCCGGACCAAATATTTTGTTACAGTTCACTGTGAAACATGTTAGCTTCAGTGATATAGTTGGTTCATCTTCTATGCCAGTACCAAGCATGTTACATAACTTCAATTTATTGTAATACAATGAATTATGTAATTGAGTCATTTTCACATATTGTAGTTACTTGTCCAATGCCTACTGGTCCCATGAATGGAATGATCAATTGTTCACTGGGAGATGATGGAGTTCTTTCTTATGAAGATACTTGTACTGCTACATGTGACACTGGGTATATGTTAACTGGTGATGCCATGAGGACTTGCCAAAGTGATGGAATGTTCAATGGAACTGAGGCTATGTGTAATAGAGGTAAACTGTGTGCATGTTTAATTTGCACTGTGTAATTAATTCAAATCATTTTCCTGCAGTTCCTTGTTCAATACCCTCTAATCCTTTGAATGGAATGATCAATTGTTCATTGGGAGATGATGGAGTTCTTTCTTATGAAGACACTTGTGATACATTTTGTAACACTGGGTATGAGATACAGGCTGGTGATGACACAAGGACCTGTGAGAGTGATGGAATGTTTAATGGTATTAGCGCTACATGTGGAAGAGGTTAGTAACATGTAACTTTTACAGTAAATTGGTCAAAGTAATTTTAATGTAGTTACCTGTCCAATGCCCCCTAATCCTATGAATGGAATGATTGACTGTCCACTGGGAGATGATGGAGTTCTTTCTTACAAAGATACTTGTACTGCTACTTGTGACACTGGATATATGCTAACTGGTAATGCCATGAGGACTTGTCAAAGTGATGGGATGTTCAATGGATCTGAGGCTATGTGTAGTAGAGGTAAACTGTGTGGGTGTTTAATTTGCTCTGTGTAATTAATTCAAAACATTTTCCTGCAGTACGTTGCTCAATGCCACTTAATCCTATGAATGGAATGATCAATTGTTCATTGGGAGATGATGGAGTTCTTTCTTATGAAGACACTTGTACTGCTACATGTGACACTGGGTATATGCTAACTGGTGATGCCATGAGGACTTGTCAAAGTGATGGGATGTTCAATGGATCTGAGGCTATGTGTAGTAGAGGTAAACTGTGTGGGTGTTTAAATTACACAGTATTAATTCAAATCATTTTCCTGCAGTACATTGCTCAATGCCACCTAATCCTATGAATGGAATGATCAATTGTTCAATGGGAGATGATGGAGTTCTTTCTTATGAAGACACTTGTTATACATTTTGTAACACTTTTTATGAGATACAGGCTGGTGATACCATGAGGACCTGTCAAAGTGATGGAATGTTTAATGGCACCAGTGCTACATGTGGAAAAGGTGTGTAACATATAAATCAAGTAGTGAAGTGCACAGAAGAAACTACAAAATGTATTAAAACATGTGTGGTGACTAGTTATGTGTAGGGATAGTCTCACTATTTTAGCCATGAATTACACAATCATTCTTGTTTGGAATGTATTGTCCAGTAACTATTTTTGTATCATCCTCATCATAATTTTCTTGTTATTAAGAGTAGGAGATTTCACATCTCGGCTTGTGTTACTTCTATTGAGTACAAGTACAAGAAAATATTAGGAATTTTAAGTTCAATTAGTGATCATAGAAAAAAGTAGGGAAACAAGGGAGGTCACCTACACCTGCAGATAAATTAGTAGACATTTAATCCCTACTTCAGTCTATACCCATGACTGAATTGTCCACTAGTATATCTGCAGGTGTGTAACATTATTATGACTAATGAACCCACGCATACTGCATCAAAAGAAAGAATGGCACCAGAGTTAATGTTTCATCTGAACACATGCCCCAACTATCAATTACTGATTCAAATGGGAAGTAGCCATTACACTTTGCTTTCAACTATGTTCAGCCCGCTACACAGTGCTACAAATGAAGGACAGTAGGAGAAGTGTCTCTACAATCAACCACACGATTTGCTTGCCTCAATTGACTCAAAAGTGAAAATGGTCATTGTGCTTCACTTTCAACTATGTTCCGCCTATTACACAGCATTACAAACAAATAACAGTAAGAGAAGTACCTCTGCAATCAATCCAGGCTCCATGGAAATACAGACAATTCCCATTTACAAACGTAGGAAAGCCATCAAGCTACCATTATATGAGACCTTGGGATTGCCAACAAAAAGAAATGAGACACAAAGGAGAGCAAAGGTAAGTCCACGATGCAAGCATTCTACATACTGTGGTATGCCAAAAGGCACCGTCGGGCTGAAGCAACATCAAAATAGTGAAAAATCAAGCCTGTATCTTTAGCCGTTATTGAATTATGCTTGTCTGAAGGCATTAGTCAGTCAGTTAGTCAGTGGAAAATTCCACTAAAAGTTTCTTTTTAAATTTCTTAGCAACATCTCTGAAGCATTTCAGGTAGTACTGAAGGTACTTTTTGGCTTGACCACTACTGCTAAAGTGCCATGAAGGTATTGCAAGACTGGTTTTAGGATGATATCTTTGGCCAGAAAAGCCCAAATCTTCATGATCTTTAATGTATACAATATTTATTCATACTGATTATAGGATCAAGACACACGGTAGTGTGTCGTGTGGCCCAAGAAGCCGGCACACCACACAGTGAGTATATTCACAGGAAGAAAGAAAACATGATTTTCACACCTTTGTAGCTCCGTGATCCCTTATCTGATTGGAGCTAGTTTTACTACAGAAGTGTCCGCCAGGTAGGCCACACCACATACCAAATTTGAAGGAAATCACCCTAGCCGTTTCTGAGATATGAGTGGCCAAAGTTTCATTTTAATTTCTTTGTGTTTTTCTTCTTAAGCCATAGGGGGGCTACAGGGGCTTCGATTTCTTTTTGCACACTTTGCAAAAATTGCTATAAAACACAAACTTGTAACTCCATTGTATCGATATTTGGCACAATTAAAAAAATGATGTTAATGCTAATAAATTTTAACAATGCACACAGCCATTATTGAAATTTTTTAGCATGAACATCATTGCAGCCATTTCTTGGCCTCCACCTTTGATTTCACAACTTTTTTCACCCAGGCTTTGTAAGGCCACATCATTTTTTCACAGCTTGGCTGTTTTTGTGTGGATTAGCTTATCTCGATTGCATAATTTTTACACACTGTTGGTTTTTTCGTTGTATCTTCCTGGTTTTTAGCTCAATTTCTTTCAAACCACAAAAGATTTGAGGTTCAATAGTTGACCTATTCACCCACCAATTGTCAGCTTCTTCCCATACGTGGTTTACCCTGTAGGCGTGACAACATATTGGTGTTATTTTTCGTAAATAATCACTCATACCTCTTTGCCTGTTTATCGTATTCCAGCCAAAGTTGGTACTGCGATGCGCCTTTATACCCCCCTTCTGTGTGCTAAATTTCAAGGTAGTTGGATATTGCGTTTGAGTTTTATAGCTATTTTTGTAAGTGTGCGAAAAGAGGAAGAAAAACAAGAAGAAAAAAAATGAAGAAACTAAGCCAATTTTTGAAGTTGCATATCTCGGGAACGCTTGAAGCGATTGCGCTCAAATTTGGAATGTGGAGTGCTGAAGTTGGAGGGTGTGTCCACAGCAAAAATCGTCTATTTTCGTCAAGGAAGCACAGAGCTACGGAGGTGCAAAAATTGCATTTTCGTTCTTCCTGTCAATATACTCACGGATGTTGCGCGCCGGCTTCTAGGGCCGCACTACACACTACCGTGTGTCTTGATACCACAGGCATAAGTGTGTATATATCAGGAAAAGCACAAGTGCCTGTGGTATAACTAATATGTGCATGTGGTTAATCACCTACACATGTGGGAAACTGCTTGCATGCTTCATAAGTATATTAAATTTTATATTGGGTTTTGTGAATCTCAATAGTGGACACTGGAAACAAGCTAACAATAATAACAAGGTGCTACTGTACTAAGAGTTCGAATGTACATACAATGACACGACCATATGAAAAGTTCGATTGTGGGTTTATACAGTGAGCAAGGAGACACAGGACATCAAACCGTGACTTGATAATGATGGTTTAATGCTGTTATAAGTGCTCCCAGGTATTCACTATAATAATCATGAGTAAATTATAGCCATAAATAGGGATGCGGCGATTATGCCTGCATAATTTTGGGCATAATAGGTATGTGTGGGAATCAAGAATTTAGCTAGCATTTGAGGTGATTATAAAACTTTAACAGTAGGAAAAATCTGTAGATTGCACAATTTCATTAAAAAAGATCGAGATACTCTAATAGAGCAATCAGAAACTCTAATAGAACAGTCACTGAATATTGTTTATGCTAATAAAGCAGTCACATTCAAATGAAATACTCTAATACAGCAACCAGCTAAAGAATTCAAGACTATTTGAAGCTTAAACATCAATGAAAATGGCCTGATACAGCAATGAACTGGCATTATTAGCCAATTGTGGTGACATAATTTTAGGAATCGTGGGCAATTCTCAAAAGCATAATAGGTGATATCTTGAGCACTGCTCAAAAGCATAATGCTCAATTTTTGGGGTATAATAGCCTCATGCCTAGCCATGAATAAAATTACAGCCATGCATCAATACTACTTCACCACCAATGACTCAATCTATTTAGCATGTTGTGCGTAACATCGAGACACAGGACATCAAAACAGCTGACAAGATCGCTTTAGAAAAGGTTCAGAGGTGTGCTGCACAATATGTCAAAGGTATATACTCCTATCATGCCAGTGTAACACAGATGGTTAACGAATTTAAGTAGGAATCACTAGAGTCTCGAAGAGAACAGCTCTCCTTATATGCTATACAACATTCTTAAACAAAATGTCTATTTACCACCTGAATACATACCTGAGTTTCATCTGCAGACATCACGGTACCAGCTACAGACCAGATCATGCCATATGTTCAGACTCATCGAACCATTTTGCAATACTGACAGCTACAAGTACTCCTTTATACCATCAACATCAAGGCAATGGAACGTACTACCTCGCTACATCTTTGAAGCGGAAAACACTGACATATTCAAATCTCTGCTACGTAACTATTATTTTGCAATCAATAGCTAACATTATTTATTATATCAAGACACACGGTAGTGTGTCGTGCGGCCCAAGAAGTCGGCGCGTAACACCCGTGAGTATATTGACAGGAAGAAAGAAAACGCAATTTTCGCACCTCCGTAGCTCTGTGCTTCCTTGATGAAACAAGACGATTTTTGCTGTGGACATGCCCTCCAACTACAGCACTCCACATTCCAAATTTGAGCGAAATCGCTTCAAGCGTTCCCGAGATATGCGACTTCAAAAATTGGCTTAGTTTCTTCGTTTTTTTTTCTTCTTATTTTTCTTCCTCTTTTCGCACACTTACAAAAACTGCTATAAGACGCGAACGCCATATCCGATCGCCTTGAAATTTGGCACACAGAAGGGGGGTATAAAGGCACATCTCTGTACCAACTTTGGCTGGAATACAATAAACAGGCAAAGAGTTATGAGCGATTATTCACGAAAAATAACACCAATATGTTGTCACGCCTACAGGGTAAACCGCGTATGGGAAGAAGCTGAAAATCGGTGGGTGAATAGGTTAACTATTGAACCTCAAACCTTTTGTGGTTTGAAATAAATCGAGCTAAAAACCAGGAAGATACAACGAAAAAACCAACAGTTTGTAACAATTACGCAATTGAGATTAGCTAATAAAAAACGACTGCTTGCCACGCCTACCAGGTAAACCGCTTGGGGTAATGCTTTGAAAATCGCTGTACAGATGGAGTTATCATCTTAGAAAGGCTCTTCAATGGTGTAGAAGAATCAGACTTAAAGCCACGGAGTTATAACACGAAATCCAACTTGGTGTAGCAAGTGCGAGATCGAGATACTCTAATAGAGCAGTCATCCTAATAGAGCAGTCATCCTAATAGAGCAGTCACCCGAAGAGAATTCAAGAGATCAGCTAGAAACAAGTAACCTGTATAGAGATCAGCTACAAACAAGTCACCCTGTAGAGAGATCAGCCACAAACAATTCACCCTGTAGAGAGATCAGCTAGAAGAAGTTACCTTGTAGGGAATTCATGCAACTATAGATAGAGATAATTCAGCTAGAAGAAATCACCTTGTAGAGTTCAGCTACAAAGAAACCACAATGTAGAGAGTTCAGCTACAAACAAATCGCCCTGTAGAGAGATCAGCTAGAAGAAGTTACATTGTAGAGAGTTCAGCTACAAAGAAACCATCATGTAGAGAGTTCAGCTGCAAACAAATCACCTGTAGAGAGTTCAGCTACAAACAAATCTCCCTGTAGAGAAATCAGCTAGGAGAAGTTTCCTTGTAGAGAGTTCAGTTACAAAGAAACCACCATGTAGAGAATTCATTTACAAACTAGTGACCCTGTAGAGACATCAGCTAGAAGAAGTTACCTTGTAAAGAGTTCAGCTACATAGAAATCATTCTGTAAAGAGCTCAGCTGCAAACAAATCACCTGTACAGAATTCAGTTACAAACAAATCACCCTGTAGAAAGATCAGCTAGAAGAAGTCACCTTGTAGAGAGTTCAGCTACAAAGAAACCATCATGAAGAGAGTTCAGCTGCAAACAAATCTCCCTGTAGAGAGTTCAGTTAGAAGAAGTTACCTTGTAGAGAGTTCAGCTACAAAGAAGCCATTCTGTAAAGAGCTCAGCTGCAAACAAATCACCTGTACAGAATTCAGCTACAAACAAATCACCCTGTAGAGAGATCAGCTAGAAGAAGTTACCTTGTAGAGAGTTCAGCTACAAATTTAAAGAAACCATCATGTGGAGAGTTCAGCTGCAAAAAAATCACCTGTAGAGAGTTCAGCTACAAAGAAACCAGCATGTAGGGAGTTCAGCTAGAAGAAGTTGGCTTGTAGAGAGTTCAGCTACAAAGAAACCATCATGAAGAGAGTTCAGCTACAAACAAATCACCCTGTAGAGAGATCAGCTAGAAGAAGTCACCTTGTAGAGAGATCAGCTAGAAAAAGTCACCTTGTAGAGAGTTCAGCTACAAAGAAACCATCATGAAGAGAGTTCAGCTACAAACAAATCACCCTGTAGAGAGATCAGCTAGAAGAAGTCACCTTGTAGAGAGTTCAGCTACAAAGAAACCACCATATAGAGAGTTCAGCTGCAAACAAATCACCCTGTAGAAAAATCAGCTACAAACAAATCACCCTGTAGAAAGATCAGCTAGAAGAAGTCACCTTGTAGAGAGTTCAGCTACAAAGAAACCACCATGTAGAGAGTTCAGCTACAAAGAAACCATCATCTAGATAGTTCAGCTGCAAACAAATCACCTGTAGAGAGTTCAGCTACAAACAAATCTCCCTGTAGAGAGATCAGTTAGAAGAAGTTACCTTGTAGAGAGTTCAGCTACAAAGAAACCATTCTGTACAGAGCTCAGCAGCAAAAAAATCAGCTGTACAGAATCCAGCTACAAATAAATCACCCTGTAGAGAGAACAGCTAGAAGAAGTTACCTTGTTGATAGTTCAGCTACAAACAAATCACCCTGTAGAGAGATCAGCTAGAAGAAGTTGCCTTGAAGAGTGTTCAGTTACACAGAAACCACTATGGACAGTTCTGTAATAAATATATGTATTATATATATAATTTGTACATTTACTGATAAAATCAGAAATATTTAATGTACATCTGCTTCATCTTTACTTCTTCCTGTGGTAAAGAAAAAAAGATAGGTTTAAAAAGTCTCAAAGCAGGCCATAGGCCGGCTTTGGGGTATACAAATACAAAAAGAAGTGAAATCTAATCCAAAACAGCCAAGCTGTAAAAAAAGTGTGCGGCCCTCAAAAAGGCTATGGTGAAAAAAGATGTGAAATCCAAGGTGGCGGCCAAGAAATGGCTGTGATGGTAGGTTAATGGTAAAAATTTAATAACGACAATTCAGGTGAATTTTGTGCCAATTGACCAAGCGGCACCAAAATTCACCTGAATTGTTGTTATTAAAATTTTTACCATTAACCTACCATCGCAGCCATTTCTTGGCCGCCACCTCATCTTTTTTCACCATAGCCTTTTTGAGGGCCGCACACTTTTTTTTACAGCTTGGCTGTTTTGGATTAGATTATATCTGTGTATATTCTTCTGTTTGTGAAGTTTTCACAGCAAAATTAAAATAAAAAAAACACAACTCAATTTATAATGATCGTTTAATGCTTTTATAAATGCTTCCAGGTATTTACTATAATAATTGTAAATAAATTACCGTAGACTCTGGTTATTAAGAGCATGAGCCTATAGGAATTATTTTGTGAAATACACTATGCTTGTTAAGCGCATGCGTTTAATAAATTATTGTGACGGGATTCTGCTAGGGGAGATTACTCATGTCTGCCATGTTTTTCTAGCAATTTAGTTACCAGTGTTTATCAAATAACTTGCTTCAGTCGAGGAAACAACAGTCCTGAAAGTCAGGTGCAGCTATCATCAATACAGGCAGTGGTATCTGCTAGACACATGCCTGGCGGAGTATCGAGTGTACTGTGATGCTTCTGGATTGTTTATTGGTATTTTGCTACCATTTCACATAGCACGAGCTTGCAGGAGTGATTTCAACTATATGCACTTAACAGGAGGTGTTTAGCGCAAGTATTTCATATGCACTTAATAAGCAATATGCACTTAATAACTGTATACGCCTAATAACCAGAGTTTACGGTATATCCAATAAGAAAATTATAGTCAGGCATGAATACCACTTCACCTCTAATGGCTCCATTTACATAGCGTGCATTACGTAACATTGATATAGGTGTCAAATATGGTATTATGGTGCTCACATGTATCAAAAACAGCTTTCATTTCAGTCAAAGAACTACACACACGCACACACACACACACACACACACGCACACACACACACACACACACACACACACACACACACACCAAAACAGCCAAGCTGTGAAAAAAGAGTGCGGCCCCCAAAAAACACAGGATGAAAAGGATGTGAAATCCAAGCTGGTGACCAACAAATGGCTATGATGGTACGTAGGTTAATGACAAAAATTTCAATAGCAATGCTTCATGCGAATTTGTATTGCCTTGTCCTGGATTTGGAACCAAATTCACCTGAATTGTCATTATTAAAATTGTTTTCCATAAATGTACCATTACAGCCATTTCTACCACCATGGTTTCACATCTATTTTCATCTTGGGGGCTGCATCCTTTATTCACAGCTTGGCTATTTTAGTGTAGATATCATTTCTTTTTGTATTTGTATACATCAAAGCAGACCTGTGGTACTTTTTTACTTGTCTTTTTTACTCTTTACTACAAAAACGTCAATTGCTGAATTCTGTATGATGATGCAATTATTTTGAAATAAGATAAAATGGAATCCGAGGAATGTGCGAAAATGGCTGGATTTTGCTCAGTGGGTCACATACTGTATGAAAATTATCACTTGATCTCTCTCCTACAGGTTGGCTGGCTTGTAGCAGAAATCTCTACAAGGTATATAACTTGCTTGTAGCTGAACTCTCTTCAGAGTGTCTTCCAATGTATCTACAGGGTGACTTGTTATATGATGAACTATGATTTGTTTGTAGCTGAACTTTATACAGGATCGCTTGTTTGCAGCTGAACTCCTGCTGCTGCTGAACTGTCTAGGGTGACTTTTTGTAGTTGAACTCTCTTTGGGGTGAGCTGAACTGTACAGGATGACATTTCTTAGCTGAGATCTCTACAGGGTGATTTGATTGTAGGTGATCTCTTTTCAGGATGACATTACTAGCTGATCTCTCTTAGCAACGAGTCTGTTTTGCTTTTTCCACCTATTTTTCTTTCCAGCAATTCTTTTATTTTTTTCCCATTACGCTCTGTATTTTGCTCAAGAATTATAAATTATACTCAGCATTAATATTATTCTTAATGTGACCGGATTTCATATAACCCGGCTTCTACACACACAAAATCAAACTTATGTTTTTACCAGAAATGGATTGCTGGTCTAGTACACTATCATATTCCACTCTGTATTACTGGAAAGCCTGGTTTCTGCAGCAGCTTTTTTCCGACCCTGTCAAAGCCACAAGTGGAAGATTGGCGCCATGAAATGGCCATGGCTTGTTGTAATGGTGTGTAGTGAGCTGGAACTTCACCGAGAACTCACCAATAGTGTTCTCGATCAATTTGGAGTGATTTGAGGGCCATACCATTCTCTTATGTAGGGAACCAAATAAGCTGTGATTGTGGGATTGAATTTTGCCAAACAAGCTACTATTGTGGGATTCAATTTTAATACATCAGCAGTAGTTTGATTTTACTTTTGCTAATATAGTAATTTTAAGAGACTATAGTGTTAATTATGTTCTTTAATTACTACATTTACAAAACTAAAAAAATAACCACTGTTTTTATTAAAATTGAATCCCACAATCACAGTTTGTTTGGTAAAAATTCAATCCCACAATCACAGTTTGTTTTATTCCCTATATAACAGAATAGACATAACAGTATAACATCAGAAAAATCTAATGATTTCTGTATATAGTGTGTACTCCTATTAGGTGTGCAATGTCTCGAGTTAATGAGATATACACACTGCCTTAACGAGACATAAGGACTATAGCAGTGCATATATCTCATTAACATTTTGAGTCAGTGCAATATGTGATATGCACTGGCTTTCCTTTGATCTGAAGTATGTAAGTGGTACATGTATTAGTTATACCACGGGCAAGAGTGCGTATATATCAGGCAAATCACAAGTGCCTATGGTATAACTTTTCTAATCCAAACAGCTAAGTTGTAAAAAAAGAGTGCGGCTCCAAAAAGGTTATGATTGCTCGAATGTGGTTGGTGGTGTTGTGGCTCAAATGTGGTTCGTGGTTTGCCAGTGACCATGTATGAGTTGGGGTTGTTCCACACAACTTACACAATATTCAAATTTCATGATGGCCATGAAAATTTCTTGCCATATGGTAAACATACAACAATGTGTAACAACGTTAATCAACATCACATCAAGACTTGACTAAAAATAGTTCCAACAATAGTGATGATTTCTTGTATGTCAGCATGACGATACTGAGACCTGTAAAAGAATAAGCAGGCACTGAAGTTAACCTTAAATTAAACACTCATGCAACTGACCTGGAACATTGGTCGCAACACCAAAAACACTTGTTTCGATATCTGATGACACAGCACTGAATTAAAAGAGAATGTACAAAAAATCAATATGCCGGGCTGTATCAATAATAGCATGGATAATCAAAATGAACAAAAATTATATCCCAGGCTAAGTGAATGAATAACATAACTGTTGGGTAAGCATGTCAAACCTCAACATTAGGACATTAGTCAAACAAAAGTACGCTATCACAACTTGGTCATAATACAATGTTTGTACCACTGGACTTCACACTGGTTGCCCAAAAATTGTGCCATTCCAGGACAACAGCATAATTATGAAACAAATAGTTACTACAACACAGAAGGCTTACTGTTGTACTGTCTACACTGATATACCATAATTTAAAAACATAACAGGTAGGCATTAAATACAATACACTTAACATCTGGGTATTAGGAAAAAATCACTAACATCACAACATGTAAACTGACATAGAAATTAACACCCTTGATGCCACTACAGTCTACACTGGATATTTGTTTGAACCCATCAACACTATACCCGATACATCTGAGTAGACTGACCTGCAAATTCAC
The DNA here is from genome assembly GCF_963678975.1 of Dysidea avara. Lineage (NCBI taxonomy): Eukaryota > Metazoa > Porifera > Demospongiae > Dictyoceratida > Dysideidae > Dysidea > Dysidea avara. Next base: position 29,634,080 of record NC_089275.1, read on the forward strand.
ATCACTAGTATACAGTGATAATTGATAACTACAAAAACAACAATTGCAATAATACAATTTTTCTGTACGTCAACTGACCTGAAATTCATGACACTCGATACCGAGACCTGTAAAAGAATAAGCAGGCACTGAAGTCAACCTTAAATTAAACACACATGCAAACTGACCTGGAACATCGGTTGCAACACCAAAGACACCTGTTTCGATATCTGACGAAACAATCCAGCTGGCACTGAATTAAAAAGAGAATGTGTAAAAAATCAATATTCCAGGCTGTACCAATAAAGGATGGATAATCAAAATGAACTAAAAAATATATATCCCATATGCAGGTTAAGTGAGTAACATAACTGTTGGGTAAGCATGTAAACCAGAACATTAGGTCATTGGTCAAACAAAAGTACGCTATCACAAACTGGTCACTGATAATTGATAACTACAAAAACAACAATTGCAATAATACAATTTTTCTGTACGTCAACTGACCTGAAATTCATGACACTCGATACCGAGACCTGTAAAAGAATAAGCAGGCACTGAAGTCAACCTTAAATTAAACACACATGCAAACTGACCTGGAACATCGGTTGCAACACCAAAGACACCTGTTTCGATATCTGACGAAACAATCCAGCTGGCACTGAATTAAAAAGAGAATGTGTAAAAAATCAATATTCCAGGCTGTACCAATAAAGGATGGATAATCAAAATGAACTAAAAAATATATATCCCATATGCAGGTTAAGTGAGTAACATAACTGTTGGGTAAGCATGTAAACCAGAACATTAGGTCATTGGTCAAACAAAAGTACGCTATCACAAACTGGTCACTGATAATTGATAACTACAAAAAGAACAATTGCAATAATACAATTCCTCTGAACGTTAACTGACCTGAAATTCATGACACCTGTATCTTTGTTCTTGCATGGTCTCAACTTACATATGTACCATGATCACATTCAACTGCTAGTGGATAAACCAGTATGACCAGATGGCCTGCAAAAACCAACAAGCAGGTGTTAAATACAATACACCTAAAGCGTAGAATATGAAAAATATTATATAAGCATTATTCCACACTGATATAGTAATAGATTATAGGACGTTGTGGAACTTGCCTAAACGTGTAAACTCGAACATGAGGACAACTGCATAATCTGGACACTTGGAATTGTCCAATACCTGATGAACAAGTTAGTACTAATGACATTCACTTTAACATTTTATCCCAGCTGGGTGAATCTCTTGTAACTAATTAAAAAGGTGTTTATTTTCCACCTGCAACCAAAGTTCTACATTTCGATCTGTGGTTGAGTGTACATAAACTGACCAGGAAAATCAGTATGCCATAGCCGGGGTATGGAAATGGTTCCTTTCCTTCTGTTGTGACATTACTTACAGCTGACTGGTAAATGATCATCGATGTCCCCGTGGACCCCAACAATGAGTATATCAATAACTTCACAAGTTGGAATGAATTTCCTTTCAACATGTGGTGGAATGAATTTCCTTTCAGCATCTGGTGGACAGGTCCATAAACCCTATCGCACAAACACGGTGAATCAGTGTGTGGCGATGTGACACGTTACACAAACTTCACTCCTTGTTTCGTTAGCATTCAAGACCGGCATATATCATAGAGTACCTCGATCAGTATTCTTGACTCTTACTTCTTCAAGCGTTGCTCAAGCGATGTAGTTTCTCACGAGGGGCTCGAGTTTTTCATTAAAGTCGAGCCGATTAAAGTACGCCTCACCATCTAGTTACATTCTTAAACCATTCAATTTAAAACCACGTATCACGAGTGTCCGCTTAAGGTAATTAGGGATTTTCCACGAGATTTCCCCTAAATAGATCACGTGTTAGTTGTCAATCTGGTGGATTCTGGTGGTATACATGGTTCAACAATGCGGTAAGTGTACATATGCTGTCAATAATTGTTTGTGCACTGCTAAACTAAGTTATTTTTGTGTGATAAGCATGCTTGAGGAAGGGTCTGGGGGACGACACTAGTGTTTTGACAGCAGTTGATGATGGCCAGGCAAAGAACTGCGAGAAGAACTACTGTGATAGTGTGATAGTAGGGAAAAATTCCCACCCCTATAGCTCTGCCTAGGGCGTTATCTACAGCTACTGTATTATGTTGCCGATATGTACATCCAGGCCAAGAATAAAGGTGAAAGTGGTAGTAAGGCTCAATCCTATTATTTTGCTGAACAGGCAAGGGAGTCTGGGACTCTGGGGGCATGCTCCCTCAGGAAAGTATAAGTACTACAACTTTTTTGTTTAAATTGCTTCATCAAGTATAAAAATTTCAGTCAAAAGGTGATGATCGAGGCTCTGGTCTTATGCACTGGTTGGAGTGGTTGTATCGATACTGCACTGTGGCAACCTTGAGGGGTTAGTGCTGGCATTATCCTTGGCAATACTATTCCATATCCCCAAGTCTTGATGATTGAGTCCTCCATTCCTTTCTCTGCTGCTCCAATCCTGAAGTTGTGACCACAGTCAAAAGGTGACGATCGAGGCTCTGGTCTTGCATCTATACTGTACTGCAACACCCTTGAGGGGTTAGTACCGGCATTGTCCATCGCAATACTGTTCCATCTCCCATATACAAGTCTTGATGGTTGAGTCCTCTATTCCTTTCTCTGCTGCTCTAATCCTGAAGTTGTGACCAAAATAATAAAAAAATGGTTATAACATGATAAATGATTATGGTGATAACAATTACAAATGTATTTATAGCTGTGTAACAACTGTAAACTAATTAGTCACTTGCAAGTTTAAATAGGTGTCTGAAGCATTTAACATGCACAGATATGAGATATATTCGTCACATGCAGGCAGTAAAGATAGATTTACTCTAATAGAACAGTCATACTACACCGTAAATTCATACTTCCGAATTTACGGTGTTATGAAACAATCATTATTATGTATGGATTTTACTGACTCTCCAAGATAATATTCTGCATTAATGTTAATTGCTCATTTCCAAAAAAAATTACCTTTTAAACCAAATGTAGAGTCTATCACTGACAAAAATGAGTGATATCCACCCCAAAAACACCTTCGCTGTAAAAAAGGCGCGCCCAAGAAACTACAAGTACCTGGAACCCAATGTAAAAAAACAAAAAGAAAACAGCTCAGCTGAAGTGAAAAGTAACTGGTAACTTAAAGAGCTGATATCTGAAGCGGCCAAGAATACAATTACTAAAGTTTAATCCATGCAAGAACACCTTGGCTATAAAACAGGTGTGTACATGAAAGTAACTGGCAACTGAAATGGCTGATATCTGAAGCGGCCAAGAATGAATGGTCATATACAACTAATTCAAAAATTTAACACTGAACCTTTATAATTCAGCTGTGTTCTATATTCACTCTTGCTGCATCGTAAAGTAATTTCTTTTAACTCTAATTGGCTGGTAATTTGGCCGCCTTTTTAATAGTCAGTATAATAGAGCAAAAAAAGGTGGCCAAATTACCAGCCAATTAGAGTTAAAAGAAATTACTTTACGATGCAGCAAGAGTGAATATAGAACACAGCTGAATTATAAAGGTTCAGTGTTAAATTTTTGAATTAGTTGTATATGACCATTCATTCTTGGCCGCTTCAGATATCAGCCATTTCAGTTGCCAGTTACTTTCATGTACACACCTGTTTTATAGCCAAGGTGTTCTTGCATGGATTAAACTTTAGTAATTGTATTCTTGGCCGCTTCAGATATCAGCTCTTTAAGTTACCAGTTACTTTTCACTTCAGCTGAGCTGTTTTCTTTTTGTTTTTTTACATTGGGTTCCAGGTACTTGTAGTTTCTTGGGCGCACCTTTTTTACAGCGAAGGTGTTTTTGGGGTGTATAGTATACATTTGCCAACCTCTGCATGTACAGTGGTTTTGCTATTATTATTTATATGTAGATTTTGTGCATGTGACTCTACTGGTCCACTATTAATGATATAATCTTATTCTGCAGATTACTCAGTTAGTGTGGTACGTGATCCTCCTGGTAGTTTTATTAATGGAAGTGATAACAGTTTTGGATATCTTGTTGGGTCTGATGTGAACTTGACATGTTTAGTGACTCCTACTCCTCCATCTGACAGTGAATATAGTTGGAATTGTTCAACTGGATGTTTTGTTGATATGGAAATTGAGCAAAGTGTGAATGTTAGTGAATTGGAAGTAACAGATGAAGGAGTATTAAATTGTTCAGTATTGATTGATGGTGTAGAATTCTTCAGTGATCCATATGAACTGGTAGTAGTTTTAGGTAAGAAAATTAATTTGTATGTTCTACCATAGATAATAGAGTAATAGGGATAGGAAACGCAATAACGTGACGTCACAAAATACGTACATTTCTATTGGAATTCCGTGTAGTACGTCACGAACATAGTCGTTACGCTTGCTGCGCTTGTATCAAAGAGAAACAAATTGTTGTAACGACAGAATTTTGTAACCAACGACTGTGAAACTTCGCTACAGTGAACTCAAGTAAGTAATCGAGGGAAATAGGATGGTACCAACCCTCAAGGAAGTTATACGCAAAATTAAAGGAGATTGAAAGTGAAAAAAACGGCCCAAAAATTACTTTAAACCACTTTACTTTCTTCGTAAATATATTCTATCCTTTTAACTGTGATAAACCTATTCCTTACCATTTAACAGAGAGAACCAGAGGAAATATCGGAGCAAAACAGGAACTGTTGCTTGAAGAAACGACTAAGTATCTTCCATTTTTAACCAAAAGCTTAAACCACCTTGTAGTACAACGCAACGGTAAAAGACTGTGTTGGTGACACGCCTAGCTTACCACAAGATTCGAAAGTGGAACCGGCTATAAAAGAAGCGGTATGGACGAGGCATGAAGTTACGATGAGCGAAAGTGTGACAGCGTGTAAGAATCACGGTTAATGCGATACGCTTTGTTACAAAATCTACGGTCTGAATTCTCTCGCCAAAATCTCTCACATAGGCCTAAATACTTACTGTAGTCTGTTGGATTACTATTTACGCTGCTTAGAACACTAATTCTCACAAAACTGTCTTGTCCTTTCAAGTCACGCGTAACGGAAATCAAACCGGAAATCGCTTGCGTTTCCTATCCCTATTACTCTATTATCTATTACTCTATTATCTATGGTTCTACTTAACTGTGGCGAGGCATCATTCCCTTAAAAGAGAGAGACTTCAAAATGGAAGCAGACCACAATTGAAGTCCAGACACAAGGTTACAGGGCTGTACTGACTCTTACTGGCTGATATTCAGCAAAATCAACAGAAAAAAAACGTTTGGCTAACTTTGTCAGGCCATCCACCAGTAAACTAATGATTCTTGCCATGGCAGGCCTTTCACAAGGCCAGAAACTGCCATTCAAGCTTTTCACACCACTCAGAAAAGACATCTGTTAAAACCAGCCTCGAGTAGTTTAAGTAATACTGATGGTCAAAACTAGTAGTATGATACTGTAGCCATCCACTAGTGGTGTTAGTTTGAGTTTTCCTGATGTGCAATTTGGATCTATTTTGTATAATCTGGTCACATATAGTATACATTTACCAATCTCTGCATGTACAGTGGTTTTGCTATTATTATTTATATGTAGATTTTGTGCAGTAACTCTACTGGTCCACTATTAATGATATAATCTTATTCTACAGATTATTCAGTTAGTGTGATAAGTGATCCTCCTGGTAGTTTTATTAA